>NC_061121.1:19240589-19315733 GCF_002878395.1 Capsicum annuum
TTTTTTTTTTTCATTTTTTTTTCTATTTTTGTTTTTTAAATTCTTTTACTTTTTTATCTCTAACTTTTATTTTGAAAAGACAAATATGTATATCACATACACATATTCAAAAAATGTACAAAATGCATAGTCATACAGATCTAGATATGTGTTTACAGTACAAAACATACATATGTATCTGCATATGTATTTAGAAAAATACATATCTCACTCATATGTATATATAAACATATAGGACACAAAATCTCTATAACAAAAAGGACAACTATATACATATACATATAAGTAATAAAAAAATACATAATAAATATCTTAAACAGTAAAAAATATAAATAAATACATATGTTGCCATCTAGAATGATATAGAATAGTTCAAAGACAAATCCAACACCGTACAAAAATACATATAGATATGCATTTATATATACAAAAATATAAAAACATGCACAAGCCCTAAAAATTTATAATACATTTGCCTAATTGCGCTTGAACTACACATTTCTTTTTATTCATGTAGACAGCACAAATATTTTTATGACAAAAAATCGTGTACTGTTCCTTTGACAACATCACCTTAATACGTTCTTTAATATCATTGACTATGTGACAATCTATATGTGTGCAAACCTTGGAAGTACTCTTGTCATGAATATATGATCACACAACATTTATAGAATAAAATAATTACATAAATCTATATTACATGTACTTTTCACAAAAATATAATACAAAATATACAGTATGCATATGTTTTCTGTTGGTGAAATTACAATAAAATTACAATTGAAAATTACCAGTGTAGAAAAAAGAAAGAATGCCTTCTTCTTCTTTGGCTGAGGCGCGGATATCTCGCTCTCTTTAAGGAACTTCAAGGCCATTGCAACAAATTGTTTCACCGGTCCAGCAGTAATCTTCTTGACTTGGCCCCTCCAGAATACAACATCCTTTATCACAAAGAACAACTCAACAACTCTGGACAAGAGTTGAGTTCAAAGCTCCAAAAAAAGAACATTTTCCTACATCTAATAAACTCTTTTTTTTACTAACTTTTGTGAACTCTCTATTATCTTGTGTATATCAAAATCATGCAAGACCACTTTTATTTATAGGAGAGGAAGTATTTCATGCAATGAATATAAGAATGAATGATGGTAGTAAAGAGGAAAAATCAATGGCTTAGAGGTTTCATGAGTTACAAGAGTTACACCACATAAAGAATAGAATAATGAAGGAATAAAGAGTGAAAGTTACAAGAGTACATGAAACTCATGTCCATATTTGACCACCACTAACTATGTGTTAAAGACACAAATGAATGAGAGGTTTTGGAAGCTGAAAATGCAGCCATGCAACGTGTGCCAAACAATGGCATAAATGCATGAAATAATTAGCATCAATGTTAACCACTAAAAGCAATCTATTGCTTCAGCAAGAAACTCCAAATAATTGTCTTAAAGGCCAATAATTGTAATTGGCATACAATGCCATTAGTGAAAAAACACTAACAGTTTCAATATCAAGTTACAAACGGATGAAGGTGGAATATTTATAGGCAAAACCATTAACTCAAAGCATTAAAATATAATAAAAATTAATATAAAAATGCTAAAAACCCATCAATCTCCCACTCATTTTAATATTAACAAGAGAGTCTACTAGTTGAAGGAAGACTACCATGCATAATGAAGGTGTGCTCTAAATTGAACCTCTACTTAGTAAAACAGTATTTTTTACTCCAACGTCGTAGTGGTCTCAGACTTGAACAATAACTGCTTAAGAAAAATAAAAAGTTACCGCTTACACATAATAGTCAAAGTGTTGACATGATTTTTATAGACAGCACATTAAAACCTTGTGCTATCCCGGTTTTAATGAGTGTTATTTGAGAATGAGCCTAATTATCATAGGAAGCGGTCTACCTCCACACTCACATATGTGAAATCCATCTAGAGTGCTCCTGTAATTTAGCACCCCACTCATACGAGCTATAAATTTTCATTAAGAGTTTTTCTTAAACTCAACCCCCACAATTATTATAGGTAAATGCACTTCACATAATAGGGAGGGATAAAAAATAGCGCATTTTTCACAATAAGTCATCATGTGATTAGTTTTTTCCATTGAACCTGGTTATAGAATCTCTAGTCCCTAGGTTGGGTTTCCTCACATATGACTCAAGATTCAATAGGCTTCAATCCCGTCCCCCTCGATGGCTCCAGACTTTTTGTCTTGCTAAGGCCTTAGTCAATGGATCTATAAGATTACCACAAGATTTGACATAATCAACATTAATGGTACCATTTGTCAAATATGATCTCACATTACTGTGTTTTATCATTTGTCAAATATGATCTCACATTACTGTATTTTCTCCTTATGGATCTGGATTTACCGTTATAATAACGGTTTTGAACTCTACCAATTGCAACGGTGCTATCACAATGAATTAAAATAAGAGGAATTGGTTTTTCAAAATAAGAAATTTGAAATAACAAATCTCTCAACCAATTTACTTCCTCACTAGCTGAAGCTAAAGCATTTAGTTCAGCCTCCATGGTAGAGTGATACAAGTTAAATTGTCGTCTTAGATTTTGATGACATCTTTGGAGGCCAACACCTAAAGGCTCAAGACTTGGTCACCCCGAGAGTACAAGGATATGCAAGGAAGGCTCGTTTTGAGCATGTCATTAAACAAACCTGACTGTGGAAGATTGGTTGGAGCCTTGAAGACTTGAGGACTCTCGGGTTTGGACCCTTAATGGCTCACTTCATTTTAGGGCAGCTTCATTAAGGGCATTTTGGTCACTTTATTGTGCCCAAAATACACTCCATAGGCTTCCCTCATTAAGGGTAGGGAGGTCATTTTGTCCTCATTTTGTAATAGCTATAAGTAGTTCTTTAGGGTTTATTTTACATTTGGTTGATTATTGTCAAGACATGAAATATTTGTAAAACCTAAGTCTCTCTCTTGAGATTGTATCACTTTAGAGTAGGGCTTGGAAAAGCCACCCCACCCGTAACTAGGGCTTCCAAGTGTGGAGACACTTGTGTTGTGTTTTGTCTTGAGACGTTGGTGTTTAGAGGAAGTAAAGTCCCTCTTGTGTCAACATAGAAGTTAGGTGTTTGGTGTGTGTAGTGTTAAGGGTCCAAGAGTGGAATATTCTCTTAGGTTCTTAAGATTAATTATATCATCACTTGTCTAACTATCTATCTCGTATCTTATTTTAGTTTAGGTTTTTCTTGTCTTGTTGTTGAACCCGTGGGGGCCTTGTTGTTGTAACATTGTTGTTCTTCATTTTATTGTTGTAATATAGTTTGTGATTATTGGCTAAAATAGGTGTTAAACACCTTGTTATATCGTGTTCTTGTTGTTGTTCTTGAATCCGAGAGTGGTCACCATCTTGGTCCTTGGTTT
The DNA here is from genome assembly GCF_002878395.1 of Capsicum annuum. Lineage (NCBI taxonomy): Eukaryota > Viridiplantae > Streptophyta > Magnoliopsida > Solanales > Solanaceae > Capsicum > Capsicum annuum. Next base: position 19,244,005 of record NC_061121.1, read on the forward strand.
TCTTAAACTTGTGGACTATTTTTTTGGTGTATGTTTGGACTGTTTTAAGCCAATTTCGTGTCTCCTAGTGTTGTCTTGTATCATTTGGGATCAGAGCCATCTTTGATTTTGTTCTAACAATATCAATCTTGGGCTTGAGAGTTGAAAAAAATAATTAAAAAAAAGTTGAAAACTGAAAAATTTCAGAAAAGGAGTAATCTGCCCGTTCTTGTTGTTCTTGGTCAAGAACTTGTTTTTCTTGTTGTTCTTGTCTTAGACGAGATTGTGGAGTCTAGGTCTAGGTGTCTTTTACTTATTTAGTTGTTTCTAGTGTTAGTATTGTTCTTTACTAACACTTTTGAGTCTATATCTAAACTTGAGCTTATGTTGCTAATGTTGTTGATGTGAACATTGTCGTGTGACGAAGTTGTTGTGACCTTGGCCGATTATGGTGGTCTTGTTGTTGTTGTGGAGTTGGTTAGGCCGTGTGGTTGTTGATGTTGTTCTTGTGTTCTTCACACCTTCATGTCTTGTTAAAATAAAGTGAATGCTAGATCTATAAAGGTGAAGAAAAAAAGTTGAAGCCTTGTTTGTCTTAAAAGACATGCAATCACTCAAGAACTTGTCAATCACATCTCAACCATTTCCCATGTTTTAAGGACCTTGTCTTGAGGAATAAAATGCAAGAAAGTCAAATATTCAATCTTTAAATTTAAAAAGGGATTTCATGACTTATATTTCCCTCCAAACCAATTCCCACCATTTCCAACTTACAATTTGATCAAGACTTCCAATTTTGGAAAAAAATAAAATTTGTTAAGACCGCACCCATTACGTGGCTACCACGTTACATTTATTGTTCACACGATAATTTTTAGGCTCAAATTTGGATTCTTAGTTTCTTGTTGTTGATTCTTGGTTTCATTTTTGTTGATTCTTATACAAATTAGCAACTAGTAAATACCTACTAAGTTGTAAATTAGTTTTTGAATACGTTTCTTTGTGTTAGCGTTATTTTTGTGCTTTTATTATTTTTAAATCATAGTATTTCTTGGTTTAAGTTTGGACATTGCTTTTTTGAGTCTTCAAGCAAAGAATCCATTCCGACCAAGGAGTAGACTCACCTCTCGACTCATCACAAACTACAAGCTGACTTGCAACACTTGTGAGACGATCAAAGTGTGAGAGAGTGTGGTAAGGATCTTGTGAACTAATTATTTTATTTTTAGGTACAAATTGCAATGGAACCCACGGCTTCAACCTCTCAAACCTTGGGCAATGACGCTACAAGTGCTTTTTTGGCTAAACTTGAAGCCATGGCCCGTCAATGGAAAGTGATAAATGAAAGGTTGGATCATTTAGGAGTTCCAAGGAAGCAAGTGGACTGCTCAGACCCACGTCAAAATGAAGGTCGTAGCTCTAGTGATCTACAAGGTAGCAAAGCTATCTCCTACACTCTTACAAACTTAAAATATTGTGATGTGGCTAGTAGTATCCAAGTGGATGTAGTTGGTAGTTTGCCGAAGGAGTTACATAAGCTTTCCCGAAGTGATACTCTTGACACTGCTAGGAGTGAACCCGTGAGTTTGTTCTTTGATAAAGAATATGATGCTTGCTTTACTCATAGGGATAATCATGCGCTTGAAACCACTTTGAAACTTGAAAATGATCCCTTAGAGAGTGAAGGTTTCAAATCTGTCTGCGGGATAGATCCCATTCTCTTTAGGCATAATATCTTATTTGAAGATGGTACGACACTCCTAATGAACCTAGTGGTTATATTGATAGTATAGCTTATCTTGAAAGATATATCATATATGCTAATCTACTATGGTGTGACAACATTCCTCCTCAAGATGGAAATCTCTTCTTGGAAGATGAGAGTACTCTTAAGGATAGGGAATGTGTAGTCTTGGATAGGAATAGCCAATCGGTTGAAGATGACCTTGACTTGCTTGTTTGTTTGGGAAACCCGAATTGTGCCTATTCCTTAAAAAATGATGTCAATTGTGATCCTTTGCATGACAAACCACCCTTGCTTGATAACTATGGGGATGACTTACTTGATATTTATGATGACTTGAATTGTGATCCCTTTGATGTTAATAATGGTTTGTGTTTACTAGAGAACCCTAGGGCAAATGTGTCATTGCCTCTTTGGAGTGTTTCTCATATACGTGCATCCATGTTTGACACACTTATACTTAAGTTATGTGATCCGCAATTTATGGGTGCCAAGTTATATTCTTGTTTGTGGACTGTTTTGTACCACTTTTTGTGTGTTCCGTCTTGTCATGATGATGTTTATTATTGTGCTAACTCTAACCCTCATTCCATGAGGAAGTTGTGTTTTTTTGTCCTTTCTCTTATTTTTCAAGGTATGGATTCGACGCGAATCCTTTTCAAGGAGGGGAGGATGATACAAGTCAAATTGTTGTCTTAGCTTTTGATGACATCTTTGGAGGCCAACACCTAAAGGCTCAAGACTTGGTCACCTCGAGAGCACAAGGATATGCAAGGAAGGCTCGCTTTGAGCATGTCATTAAACAAACCCGAGTATGGAAGATTGGTTGGAGCCTTGAAGACTTGAGGACTCTCGAGTTTGGACCCTTAATGGCTCACTTTATTTTGGGGCAGCTTCATTAAGGGCATTTTGGTCACTTCATTGTGCCCAAAATACACTCCATAGGCTCCCCTCATTAAGGGTAGAGAGGTCATTTTGTCCTTATTTTGTGATAGCTATAAGTAGTTCTTTAGGGTTCATTTTACATTTAGTTGATTATTGTCAAGACATGAAATATTTGTAACACCTAAGTATGTCTCTTTAGAGTGTATCACTTTAGAATAGGGCTTGAAAAAGCCACACCCATCCATAACTAGGGCTTCCAAGTATGGATACACTTGTATTGCGTTTTGGCTTGAGACGCTGGTGTTTAGAGGAGGTAAAGTCCCTCTTGTGTCAATGTAGGAGTTAGGTATTTGGTGTGTGTAGTGTTATGGGTCCAAGATTGGAGTATACTCTTGGGTTACTAAGATTATACCATCACTTGTCTAACTATCTATTTTGTATCTTGTTTTAGTTTCGATTTTCCTTGTCTTGTTGTTGAACCCATAGGGGTCTTGTTGTTGGATCATTGTTGCTCTTCATTTTATCGTTGTAATATAGTTTGGGATTGTTGGCTGAAATAGGTGGTAAACACCTTGTTATATCGTGTTCTTGTTGTTGTTCTTGAATCCGAGAGTGGTCACCATCTTGGTCCTTGGTTCTCTTGAACTTGTGGACTATTTTTTTGGTGTATATTTGGACTGTTTTGACCTAATTTCGCGTTTCCCATTGTTGTCGTGTATCATAGAGTTAGCAATAATTGTTTATTTTTTAGACTTCCAACAAATAGCACCACCACCCAAAGTAAAAACATAACCAGTAGTGGATAAGGAATCACCTGACAAAGTATTCCAATCCGCATCACAAAACCCTTCAAGTACAACAGGATATTTTTTATAGAACAAACCATAATTTTTTATTCAATTAAATATCTCATTACCCTCGTTATAGCATGCCAATGTTCATTACCTGGCTTGCTAATAAACTTGTTAAGTACTCCTACTGTATATGCAATATCAGGCCTAGTGCAATCAGGCACATATCTCAAACTTTCAGTTATGCTAGCATATTCCTTTTGATTTATAATATCATTTTCACTTTCAACAGGAAACAAGTGAACACTAGAATCAAATGGAGTTACAACATGTTTGCAATCAAGAAAATTATGTTTTTTCAATATTTTCTCAACATAATATGACTGGTCAAGAAAAATTCCATCATATGTTCTAGTAATTTTTATTCCTAGAATAAAATTTGTCTCACCAAGATCTTTCATATCAAAATGACTTCTAAGAATATTTTTAGTTTCACTAATAACATTCATGTTAGAGCCAAAAATTAATAAATCATCAACATATAGGCAAATAATAACATGCGAGTTATTTCAAGACTTATGATATATGCATTTATCACACTCATTTGTTTTAAACCTATTATCAATCATGCAGGAATCAAACTTTTCATGCCATTGCTTTGGTGCCTGCTTTAAGCCATATTGGGATTTATTAAGTTTACACACTTTGTTTTCTTGGCCAGCCTCAACAAAACACTTGGGTTGTTTCATGTAAATATCTTCACTTAGGTCTCCATTTAAAAAAGCAGTTTTTACATCCATTTGATGAATTTGTAAATCAAAAGTTGCTGCAATAGCAACTAAAAATCTAATGGAAGTAGTTTTAGTTACCGGAGAAAAAGTATCAAAAAAATTTCAAGTCTTCTAGTTGTTTAAAACCTTTAGCCACTAGCCTAGATTTGTATTTATCAATAGATCAATCCGATTTTTACTTTTTACGTAAGACCCATTTACATCCAATTATTTTACAGCCCGGTGGTAAATCTACTAGCTTTCAAGTTTTATTGAAAATTAGTGAATCCATTCATCATTTACAGCCTCTTTCCAAAAAATAGCATCATGTGAATACAAAGCTTCTTTTAAAGTGATAGGGTCATCTCCAAAGTTAAAAACATAATAATTAGGACCAAAATATTTTTCTACTCTAGCTCGTTTACTTCTTCTTAAACTCAAAATCATTATTTCTTTAGTTTTTAAAGTAGAAGTAGAAGAACTAGGTAGTGACAAAATATTTTCTTTAGTCCTTAGACCCCCCACTATTTTTAGAATCAAAAGAAAATTTATTTTTATGAAAAATAGCATCACCAGATTTTATTATCACACTATCTTCAAGATTAAAAATTCTATAGGCCGTACTATTTGAAGCATAATCAAGAAAAGCACAAGTAATAACTTTTTTAACCAACTTAGAGATTTTAGGATCCATTAACCTTACATAGGCTAAGCAACCCCAAACTCTTAGATATCCAAAATTTGGCTTATGACCTTTTCACAACTCAAAAGGTGTTAGTTTGGTCTTTTTATGAGGCACACGATTCAACACATAACAAGCAGTCAAAAGAGCTTCACCCCAAAAACTTAAAGGTGCACAAGACTCAATTAATATGGCATTAGTTAACTCAACGAAAGTTCTATTCTTCCTTTCCGCTACACCGTTAGATGCAAGAGAATAAGGAGGAGTAGTTTCATGAATTATACCCAATGATCTAACAAAAGAATTAAATTCATGTGACTCATATTCACGGTTTCTATCACTTCTTATTCTTTTTATTTTTCTATTAAACTGATTTTCAATTTCATGGAGAAAAGTTTTAAAATTCTCAAAAGCATTACTTTTATTTTTTATTAAGTAAGCATATGTAAACTTAGAAAAATCATCAATGAAAGTGATAAAATATCTATTTCCTCCATGAGTTAAAATTCCACCAAGTTCACAAATATCACTGTGAACTAATTCTAATAAATCAAATTTTCTCTCAACTTGAAAATAAGGCTTTTTTGTGACTTCGGCTTTACTACAAGCCTCACATGTTTAAAGTTCTTTTTGATCACTGGAATTATCCTAAACTACTCATGATTCCCACATAACGATCATTTATATGACACAAACGAGCATGCCAAAAATTAGTAGAAGAAAGCATATAAACAGAAGTAGATGTTTTATTCATTTCAACATTCAACTTGAACATACCATCACATGCATACCCCTTTCCCACAGAAATATTATTTTTCACAATTATATATTGATCAGATTCAATAATCTGTTTGAAGCCTGCTTTATTAAAAAGAAAACTAGCCAAAAAATTTTTCTCATGGAAGGAGTATAAAGTACATCTTTTAATATTAATATCATTTCAAAAGTGAAACTCAACTCGACATCTCTCATTCCAAGCACTTAAGTGGTATGTGAGTCTCCAAGCATGATGGTTCTGGGCTTCTCAAAATTAGTATATTTTTTAAACTAATCTTTGTCATAACAGACATGACGGTTTGCACCAGAGTCAGCCCACCATCCATCAACATTCTTCACCATGTTAATGTCTGTTATCATTGCCACAAATAGTTCTTCGATAACGTTTGCCAGAGGTTTAAACCCACATTTTTGAAATTTGTAAAATCGAGTCATATGCCCACTCTTGCCACAGAAAAAGCACGGTCCTTTTTCTTGTACATGCTGATTTTTTGCTTGGTTGTTTTTCACCATTATTGTCCTTGGGATGTCTACCATCATTTTTCTTGATTTTTTTTTCTTTGGCTTGAAAGTAGTATTTTTGTTAGTTTCAGGGGTAGCATTATTCGAAAAAGTTAAATTTTCCTTCAGTGTGATGTTGTTTTCTTCTGTTTGCAAAAGTGCATCTTGGCTCCTTGCTTCTTCTTTCATGCGGATTCTCATTATCAAAGTCTCAAGAGAAGTTTCCATTTGCTTATGGCGCATAGTTTTTTTAAATTCCTTCCACGAAGGTGGAAGTTTATCAATTATGCCACAAATAATAAGGTTATATCCAATTTTGACTTCTTCAGCCCTAATCTTCTAACAATCATTATGAAGTCCTGAGCTTGGTCTACCACTGATTTGTTGTTCACTATTTGAAAATAAAAAAATCTGCTAGCCGCATATTTTTTGCTCCCGCCTCCTCAGTGTCATATTTACTCTGCAATGCTTTCTAAATTTTCTTTGCACCAGAGTAAGTTCTATCATAATAATTATAAAAATTATCAGATAGACAATTAAGTAAAAAATACCGACACTTGTAAGAGTCACCATCATGTTTTTAAACTTTCTCTTAAAGAGAGATAAGTTTATCGTCGGTCATGGAAGAGCTATCTACTTTGTTTAGGTTCTTCTCAGTTAACACATAAGAAACGTTGAGAAGACTTGAGTAGAAAAACACTTTATCCTTCCACATCTTGAAGTGAGTACCGTTGAATCGGAATGGCTCGTTAAGATCTCCCATCTTGACATCCGCGGATTTTTCAGTTGTTGCCATTGAATCTCCTTAAAATTATTGGTGAAATTATAATAAAATTACAACTAAAAATTACAAAGAATGTCTTCTTTCTTCTTTGGCTGAGGCGCGGATATCTCGCTCTTTTTAAGGAGATTCAAGGCCACTGCAGTAAATTATTTCACCGGTCCAGCAGTAATCTTCTTGACTTGTCCCCTCCAGAATACAACATCCTTTATCACAAAGAACAACTCAAAAACTCTGGACAAGAGTTGAGTTCAAAGCTCCACAAAAAGAACACCCCCCTTCAACTAATAAACTCTTTTTTTTACTAACTTTTTGTGAACTCTCTATTCTCTTGTGTATATCAAAACCATGCAAGATCACCTCTATTTATAGGAGATGAAGTCTTCCATGCAATGAATGTAAGAATGAGCGATGATAGTAAAGAGTGAAGATCAATGGCTTAGAGATTTCATGAGTTACAAGAGTTACACCACATAAAGAATAGAATAATGGAGGAATAAAGAGTGAAAGTTACAAGAATTACTTGAAATTCATGTTCATATTTTACCACCACTAACTATATGTGAAAGACACAAATGAATGAGAGTTTTTGGAAGCTGAAAATACAGTCATGCAACGTGTGCCAAACAATGGCATAAATGCATGAAATAATTGGCATCAATGCTAACCACTAAAGGCAGTCTATTGTTGCAGCAAGAAACTCCAAATAATTGTCTTAAAGGCCAATAATTGTAATTGGCATACAATGCCATTAGGGAAAAAGAACTAACAGTTTCAATATCAAGTTAAATGGATGGAGGTGGAATAGTTATAGGCAAAACCATTAACTCAAAGCATTAAAATATAATAAAAATTAATATAAAAATTCTAGAAAAATCATTATTTTCTTTTACATAATATATATTACATTACAAAAAAATACATATAACTCTGCATATGTATTTATAGAGTACATGCCTGATCCATATGTATATTATTATATTAAAATACAAATATGACTCTGATATGTATTTATGAAATACATATCATATTCATATTAAATAGTAACAAACATAACTATACTATATATCTTCATATGTATTTGCAAAATGCAAAGGTAAATCGTAAAATAAGAATACACATATGGATTAAATATGTATTCTGTAAATGCACATGCAGAGCTATATGTATTTTGTACGGTGTTGGATATGTCTTTGAACTGTTCTATGTCATTTTAGAGCGTAACATATGTACTTATTTGTATTTTTTACTGTTTAAGAGATGTATCATGTATCTTTTGATTACCTATATGTATATATATTTAGTTGTCCTTTGTGTATATACAAATGCATATTTATTTGTATTTTTGTACAATGTTGGATTAGTCTTTGAATTGCTCTATGTCATTTTAGAGGGTAGCATATATAATTATTTGTATTTTTTACTGTTTAAAATATGTATCATCTATTTTTTGATTACCTATATATATGTATATAGTTGTCCTTTTTATTATAGAGATTTTGTGTCCTATATGTTTATATATATATATATGAGTCAGATATGTATTTCTGTAAATACATATGTAGATATATATATATGTATTTTTTGTACTGTAATTTTTTTTCTGTATGTCAATTTATTTTTTATATTTTTTGAATATGTATATGTGATATAGATATTTGTCTTTTAAAAATAAAAGATAGAGATAGAAGAGTAAAAAGAAATAGAAAAAGACAAAAAACGGAAAAAAAAAAAATTTAAAAAAAGAAGAAGTGAAAAGGGGGGAAAAAAAAAGACAAAATGAATTTTAAAAAATAAATAAAATCAAAAAATAAAAAAAGAAGAAGAAAATGAAAATAGGAAAAGAAAAAAATGAGAAAGGAAAAAATAAGAAAACAAAAAAGAAAAAATAAAGAAAAGAACGAAAAAGGAAAAGAACAAGAGAAATAAAAGAGAGAAAATAAAGTGGAAAAAAAATAAAATAAAAAAGTAAAACGATAAAAAAAAAGATGAAAAAAATAACACGAAAAAAAGTTAGAAATATAAGAGAGTGAAGGAGAGAAAAAAACAATAATGATGCTTTATTTTAAATTTTTGAAGATCATGAAGATAATAATCTTTCATATTTGAGTTTGATTTGGAAAAGGAATATACTAATTAAAATAAGAGTAATTTATAGAAAAAAGAATCTACTGTAGTAATTTATGAAAATTGAATTTAACTCAATTGATTTAAGTAAAAAAGAATGACAGTGAATCTTGTATAAAAAATATGTATTTTAATAGCAACACTTTTATAAAATACAAAATACAATTTGTTATTTTTCATAATTATGAAACAATTGCTATAAAAGTTTTAATTATAGCTATAAGTTTGCTACTTATGAAAAATTCCCTGTTGTATATGGATTATATCAGTATTGTATGGACTATATTTGAATTACATGGGTTAAAGCAAACCAAATTAGGAATAACTATAAAGTGAAAATACTTTATTCAACTGGCCACTTTTTAGCAAAATCTTAAATTTGAGCTATTTATTTTAAAAAATGTTACGCAGTGTCATTTTCCTAGTCAATTTCTCATAAATAAATGGCCCAAGCCGTGCAACCTTTGAGCCTCATCAGCCCATGCTCCAAGACCTAGTGAATAACAGTCCAAATTTAATTGACAAAAATTCATATATAGTCCCATTAGAGTATCTATAAATAACTTCCTAGTCTAAATTTTAATATTTACAATTCATAAACAAAATAAATGATAGTTTTATGTATATATATACAAAAAGGAAGGAAAAATCTATAACAACAAAAAGAGATAAAAAAAGAAATTTTAATGTAATAAATGTCCTTAATTTTCTCCAACTTTCCATTTATTTCTCTCATATAACATATCAATAAATATGAATTTATGCGTTAATTACTCCCTCAAAAATTGATAATTTGTTATTTTTAAAAAATTGTGATCTACAGGAGAAAGTTGGTAATTCGTGCATACAAAATCCTGGTATATACGATTTACGCAAATTACTTTTTTGCTTGAATTTATTTACTGAAATCCTTTTTTGAATCTAATACGCAATAAAAATTGATTCAGTTTCAACATAATGAAAATCGATTTTATTATTGGTTTGAATTAGATTTTCGAAATTGAATGCACAGTATAAACTTCAAACACTTTCAAATTGTCAATTTTGTAATTACTATTATTTTTGTATACAATAACTTCAATTGTAATTTTGTGTTTTAATTTTCATATTCAATTTTTATTTTCATAATTTTGAAATTTTTTTCACAGAAGTTGTTAAAAGGTTATAATCCTTGTTTGTGTTAGTTTTTTTTTTTTTTTTTTCTAAATCCCATTTGTAATTGCAATTTGTGTGATATATTCATTCATTACTCTACTGCATATTTCATAATATACATATTGACAGTCTATTAATATTTTTTTATGTATATCTAGTAAAAGTATATTTGAATTTTTGTATATCTATTAAAATAAGTGTATAATTGTATTTGTATATCTGTTTTAAAGGTTACAAAGATTGTTTTTATTTTTTGTATATCTGTATATTAGTTTACATAAATTTGATATTTGTATATCTGTTGTTTATATATCTACATATATGCAAATGAAGTATACATATATTCAAATCAAAACTGTTGTTTATTATTTGTAAATCTGTTATTTGTGTATTTGTATGTACAAATTTGAATGTTGTTTGTAAACCATATTGCAAACAAAATATACATATATTCAAATCAAGATTGTTGTTTGTTATTTATATGTCTGTTATTTGTATATCTGTATATACAAATTTGAATGTTGTTTGTAAATGAAATATACATGCAAACGAAATATACATATTTGTATATCTGTTGTTTGTATATCTGTATATACATATATGCAAACGAAATAAACATATACATATATGTTCATTATTTGTATATCTGTATATACAAATTTGAATATTTTACATAATAACAAATTTGAATGTATATACATATATGCACTCTAAAACTGTGTATATCTGCATATGCATTATTCTTCAAAATGTATATGTGAAAGTTAACTGTATATACATATATGTAAATTGTATATACATATATCAAAAATACAAACTGTATATACATACATACACTCTAACTCTGTATATAAATATATGCATGTATTATCCTACAAAAAAAAAATATACGTATATACATATATTGAAACAAAAATGTATATTGACCAACAATTCTGTTTCACGAGAATATATACAAAAAAATCTGGAAATCATTGTCAACTTCATTGCTCCTCCTTTTGGATTTAGATACATTAAAATATTTTTTCCTTTCCGCCTTGCTAAAAGATGCAAAATTCTTTCCTTTTTTTTTTGTAAATCATCCACAAAAAAAAAAATGGGGGAGTGACTTACATAATATATAAAAATTTATATTATAAAATAAAAATCTGCAAAAACGAAGAAATTATAAAAATGGTGGAGTACTCCCCCTTTTCTATTTTTTTTGTAAAATAGATGAACCACGAAGAAATTTAACGACTAATTGACATAATATATAAAAAAATTTAAAAATTAAATCTAATGTCAATAAATATCCTAAATTGATTTTCTGTGGTGAAAAATCCGCAAAAACGATTTATCACAGAAAAATCAAGGAACCCAAAACCGAAAAAAATGTATCGGGGTTAATTATGTATCTTTACAAAAGAAAAAAGTTATCTTCGTTGAATAGATATATCAGGAGCTAATTATATATCTCGCTACGTCAAAATCTGGATTTTCAGTAATTACGCCAATTATCAAATCTGTAATAAAACTCCATTCCTATATGTTTGCCCTTAAATTTCTATCATGACTTCGTCAACTCTACTCTTTTAATCAATTCATCTATATATGCTAAAAAAACTGTTGTTACAATGTCCTTTGATTTGATGACATAATCAAGGAAGGCGGAAATGCGATTTTTAGTTTATGAGTTTTGGACTATTATTATTCATATATATCTTCATCAGGGGCGGTTCGATATATTTTGTGGTCTGAAGCAAAACTTTAAAATGAAGCCTTAAATAAAATTTAAAAAGTATTTTTGTATACTTTTTTTTATTTGAAGTCTATTTTAATAGCTTTTCGAGATGCAAAATAATGAATAAATTATCTTATAATCGATTTCTCTCAAAAATTCTATTTCAACTAATTGTATACTTAAATTTTTCAATTTCTCTTGAGATGTTGATTGTAAGTATGATTTTAATAATTTTAATTTAAAAAAATTTCTTTCAACTGAGAAATATAAACATTTAAAAAATAATAAAACTTTTATCTTATTGAAATATTTCTTGTCTTTCTACTCCCTCCATCCCGCTATAACTATTGTTTTAATTCTTTTCACGTCCATTTCATAAAATAACAAAGATAAGGTATAGTTTATTAAGGTATAATCCACAGGGGTGTATCGTACGCAGCCTTACCTTGCATTTCTGCCAGAGGCTATTTCTAAGGCTTGAACCCGTGAACTCCTGATCACATGGTAGCAACTTTACCGGTTACTCCAAGACTCCCATTCAATAATTATGTAAATTTTTTTCTTTTTTAATAAAAAAATCTACATAATTATAAATCTATAATTGCTATAACTGCTAAAAAATAAGGGCCCAAAAATTGGAGGCTTAAAGCCTTACCTTTAGTGGCTTTAGGCTATCTTATGTACTTTTATAACACAACTATATGTGATTTTATTTTATAACACAACTGTAGTGTTTAAGCTAAAGTTATTGAGATCTCAAACAATAGTTCTTTCTCTAAGAAGTTCAAAGAAAATAAATCCTATTTTGAGGTGGAAACCAAGCATCAACGTTCCAATTGTAATGATCCTTATACACTTCAAAATCTTAAACCCCATTACCAAAATTCAAAACTTTTTATTTAGTGCCTACACTCTTACAAAGTGAATCTAAATTAAATGGACCCTTTGGAGTAGGATATTAGAAGAAACAACATAAATATCGATAATTGTATAATTACTAAAAATTTCGATTTCGGATCGAGATACATAATTATTTCCCGATACATTCAATGAAGGTATATTTTTTTCCTTTGTAAAGATACATAATTAGCTTCTGATATATTTTTTCCAATTTTGAATCTGTCAAGATACATAATTAGCTCCCGATACATCCAAAGAAGATACATAATTTTACTAAGATTTTTGTAATTATTTTGTAAGGGTGGGGGTTTGTATAAATATGGTAAGTTAAGGTGTATGTTTGTGTTATTTTCTAGAATATTCATGAAGTCAAATTCTTGCTCAAACTTGTTTTTGAATGAACAAAATATTTGCATGAGTGATCTAGAGTTCATTTTGGTGATGGATAGGTTTGGCATTACATGGGAAGAAGAAAGAAATTTTATTTTTTTTCATTATTATTCAGACGGACTAACATAATTATCTTTCTGAACCTTTTTACAAAATTCATCTCCAAAAAATTTACATTGCAACAGTTATATACATTATATACATTTTGGGGTATATCATTCTTCATTTTGTTTAACATTAAGATATAAAACAAAATGTAAATATGTACCCCGCACGTATACAACGTACATAAGCAGCTTGGATTTTTCGGACAACTTACATTTTTAAACTATCAGTCAAAAATAATTAAATTATCTAGCTCAATATATAAAAGATATATAATATTTTATATCAAGAAAGTATATAAACATTTGCTGACTATATTTTGATGGACGACTATAAAATGTAATTTTGCAACTTTTTTCGACCACCTTGTGACACTGCTTAAATATCCCCAGGTTTCATGTACTATATAAAACTTAATTGAGAGCAATAAATGGATAATAAAGGTAAAAACTTTTTTCCTGTCTTTTCTTTTTCCAAATTTATGGTGACCAAGTCAAAAAGAATCTACTAGGGTTTGGCTGATTTTTCTTTTTACTTTCTTTACATTGTATCTTTTCTTGAAGAAAGGACTAAGAGATCACCATAGTGTATAGCAATTTGTGTTTAAGCTATTATAGTATAGTTTTATACATATATTTGGATGATTAATAAAATGTTAGTTAAGAAAATAACTCGAAAAACAGTACTTCCGATTTAATTCGTTCGTGTCTTTTTTTTTAAAAAAAAAAAATAACTCTTTAATTCTAACTTCTTACATGTTATGTTTAAAACCTTAAGATTAATCAAAAGATACAACAACAACAAACCCAGTGTATTCCCACTTAGTGGGGTCTGGGGGGGTAAGATGTACGCAGTCCATACCTCTACCTCTGATGAAGTAGAAAGGCTGTTTCCGAAAGACCCCCGGCTCAGGCACAAGATATCACACAAACACATAGTAAAGCACAGAAGCAGATGACAATAATATAAATAAGGCACCCATACGGACTATAAAACAGAGGAAAGCAGAGGAAAGCACACAGATTCGTAATAAGCATGGAACACTGAATACGGAATCATAACAGGAATAAAAAATAAAAAAACCCCACCAAGTAATTCCCTACACTAGCGACCCAATCTGGCCCTACTCTTCTGCCGTAATTCGCCTCTTCCAGACCTTCCTATCTAGGTTCATGTCCTCGGTGAGCTGTAACTGTTCCATGTCCCGCCTAATCACCTCACCCCAGTACTTCTTCGGCCTACCCCTACCCCGCCTAAAACCATCCAACGCTAGCCTCTCACACCTACGGACCGGGGCATCCATGCCCCTCCTCTTCACGTGTCCGAACCATCTCAATCGTGCTTCCCGCATCTTACACTCCACTGAAGTCACACCAACCTTCTCCCGGATAGTCTCATTCCGAACTCTATCCCTTCGAGTCAGTCCACACATCCAGCGCAACATCCGCATTTCTGCCACCTTCATTTTTTGGATGTGGGAGTTCTTAACTGGCCAACACTCCGCTCCATACAGCAAGGCCGGACGGACTACCACCCTATAGAATTTGCCTTTAAGCTTGGGCGGCACCTTCTTATCACACAGCACCCCCGACGCGAGTTTCCACTTCATCCAACCCGCCCCAATACGGTGCGAGACATCCTCGTCAATCTCACCGTTACTCTGGATCACGGACCCGAGATACTTGAACTTGTCCCTCTTACATACCTCCTGTGCTTCCAGCTTCACTACTACCTCATTCTCTCGCCTCACGTCATTAAACTTACATTCCACATACTCTGTCTTGCTTCTGCTCACCCTGAACCCTTTAGACTCAAGAGTTTGCCTCCACATCTCTAATTTGTCATTTATACCCCCTCGAGTCTCATCAATCAGAACTACATCGTCCGCAAAGAACATACACCACGGCACCTCCCCTTGAATACGCCGCGTCAACACATCCATTACTAATGCAAACAAAAAGGGACTAAGAGTAGATCCCTGATGCAATCCTGTCCGGACAGTGAAATGCTCTGAGTCTCCTCCCGCCGTCCTCACCTGGGTTTTCGCTCCCTCATACATATCCTTAATTACTCTGATATATGCCTGCGGTACTCCCCTCACCTCCAAGCATCTCCACAGCACCTCCTTGGGGACTTTGTCGTAAGCCTTTTCCAGGTCGATAAACACCATGTGCAGATCCTTCTTCCTTTCCCTATACTGCTCCACCAACCTCCGTACCAGGTGGATTGCCTCCGTCGTCGAGCGGCCGGGCATAAATCCGAACTGGTTTTCCGAGATGGACACTATCCGTCTCAGCCTCACCTCGACCACTCTCTCCCAGATCTTCATAGAGTGACTCAATAACTTAATCCCCCTATAGTTATTGCAACTCTGAATGTCCCCCTTATTCTTATAGAGAGGGATCATGGTACTCCACCTCCACGCCTCGGGCATCTTTGCCGTCCTGAAAATTTCATTAAACAATCCAGTCAACCACCTTACCCCAGCCTCTCCAACGAACTTCCAAAACTCCACCGGTATCTCATCCGGCCCCGTCGCCCTACCCCTACGCATCCTGCGGACTGCCTGTCTAACCTCTTCTACCTTAAAACGTCTACAATAGCTAAAATCCCGACACTCCTCTGAGTGCTCCAGTTCCCCTAACACAATAGCTCTGTCCCCCTCGTCATTCAAGAGCCTATGAAAGTACAACTGCCATCTCTTCTTTATGTGGCCGTCCTCCACCAACACTCTACCGTCTTCCCCCTTAATGCACCTCACCTGATCGAGGTCACGACCCTTCCTCTCCCTAGCCTTAGCGAGTCTAAACAACTTTTTCTCCCCTCCTTTCCCCTGTAACCCTGCATACAAGCTCTCAAAAGCGGCCGTCTTAGCTGCCGTGACCGCTGACTTCGCCTCCTTCCTCGCTAGCTTGTACTCTTTCCTGTTTACCCGCTTCTCTTCTTCGTCCTTACTTTCCACCAACTTAGCATACGCCTCTTTCTTGGTCTCCACTTTCTTCTCCACCTCTTCATTCCACCACCAATCCCCCCGATGGTGTCCGGCCCGGCCCCTAGAAACACCCAACACCTCCCTTGCATTCTCCCTGATGCACCTTGCCGCCCTGTCCCACATACTATCCACGTCCCCCCTACACTCCCACACCCCCTTTCCCGCCACCCTCTCCCCTATCTCCCACGCATTCACTGGCGTCAAGCCGCCCCACTTGATTCTCGGTCTACACTCCTTACTCCTCCTCTTTCTATTCTTCTTTATACCCAAATCCATAATCAAAAGCCTATGTTGGGTCGAGAGATTCTCACTCGGGATGACTTTACAGTCCTTACACAACGCCCTATCCCCTTTCCTAAGCAACAAAAAGTCAATCTGGGTCCTGGCTATCGCGCTCCGAAGAGTGATCAGGTGCTCGTCCTTCTTCGGGAAGCCCGAGTTCACCACCACCAGCCCAAAGGCCCTCGCAAACTCCAATAGGGTCGCCCCCTCTTCATTTCTCTCTCCAAAACCAAAACCCCCATGCACATCCCCAAAGCCTCCCGGTAGCGCCCCGATGTGCCCGTTGAAATCCCCTGCTACAACAATCTTCTCCGAACTGGGCACGCCTCTCACCACCTCCTCCAAAGCCTCCCAGAACCGCATCTTCTCCTCCCCCTCCGCTCCCACTTGCGGCGCATAAGCACTACACACGTTCAGGGTAAACCCCCGAATGACCAACTTAATAGTCATCAATCTATCGTTGATCCTCTTCACCTCCACTACCTGACCTCTAAGCTCTTCATCTACTAAGATGCCAACTCCATTCCTACGCCTCTCCCAAACATACCCTTCTTGTTATACTATAAGGCCAAATCTCTTTCTATTATCAAACTTCACATATTTACACCTCAATTGGATAAATTTTTAAACCAAATAAAAAAAATTATTTCACCTAAAATTATCCAATTATCTCTTTAACCTAACCCGAGCCACCTACTAATTTTAATCCGTTGAAATAACACCCAATTTCATTTCTCCAATTTCTTGATATTTGCTTGCATTTCTTTTTTATACTTCACAACTGTATGCATATGGTTGCTCAATCAAAACCAATAAAATATATTATATTTTTTTTATAGTTTTATATAACATTTCAACTAATAAAAGTTTTGAAACTATTTTGACGGATCTTTCATTATTCAATTTGAATAAATATTTAGTCATAATCAATCAAGATTTTAGATATAGACTAAATTTGAACATGTGAAAATAAATTGGCTTCTTATCAAATGAGTTGGAATGAATCATAATTTAATAATATGTACGTGTTGAAATTCAATCACTATTAGTTTATTCAAACTAATGATCAAGTTACTCCTCCATGCCATTCTCAAAAGCACAATAAACTGAAAGAACGACGCATATTGATATGAATGGAGAAAAATTATTTCTTCCATTCACTTTTATTTATTACTATTTAAAAAATAAATTTTTATTTAATTCACTAAGAAAATAATGATTGATATAACCGTTTCATCACATTCTCCTTATTAATTAATGTTTAGTATTAGTCCTGAAAATAATTTAAGGAATAAGTAATTAATATAAATGGTAAAACATGAAATAAATAATTATTGTTATTTGATATGTTAAAATTAATACTTTTTTGTGGCTCGAATCGGATTAAATGAGATGATTGGGTAATTTAAGTGAAATCAATTTTTTTTAAAATTGATTTGGGGATTCCATCCAATTGAGGGGTAAATATGTGAAGTTTGGTAATGATAAGGGCATATTTGGCCCTATAGTATAATGACAAAGGCATATCTGACCACATAGTATAACGAGGGGTAAATTTAACTAATAAATAAAAGTAGAGGGATATTTTTGATCCTTTACCCTTTGATGTATCTTTAGATGATCATAATTTTGAAAAATCTTCTTTATTTTATTAAACTTAGTATCAAATTAAAATAGAGTATGATAGTTTAAATATTTTATTTTTTTGGAAACTTGCAAACTGAAGTTTGGCAAAACTTGAAACGAACGCCACCTTAGTTTCTGCCTTTCAAAACAGTGTTTCTTGTAGTATAACATAACAATTTTATGATGTTCTATTTTTTTCAATAATTTCTTTATCCCTCTCCCACATGATTGTTGTAATTAAATTACAAGTAACAGTTAGTTATTTTTTGGGTAAACGAAACACACCACAAACACAAACACAAGAAAGGTCCATGTGTGTGTATGTAAAGATGAAAGAAAGTAAGAAGATGATTAGGTCAGCAAAAGCATGTGTGTCAACTCATTTGTAACAGAAAGTTGAGACATGCACATTTTGCAATCTCTCTTACTATTATCATCATCATCTCTCACTCACTGGTCCACCAAATTTTATGCGTATTACAGGAAACTAGCTCTATGCATGTCTACCCCACCCCCTCTCATCCCTTTTCACTTTTCATTTATTTTCTTTGAAAGGGTTGGGTGGGTTTTCTCTTTTTGTTTGCTTAATCATCCGGTGCATGGGTGTACGCAATCTTATTTTTTCTTATGAATATAAAGAGACTATTATTGATAGAACCTCGACTCCAAAAGAGATTATTTCGACTTCAAATTTACCTTTGGAATTATCCTCTATATCTTGTGAATATAAAGAGATTACCTCGACTTCAGACTCACATTTGAAATTATCCTATCTTATGAATATAAAGAGACTTCTACTGATAGAACCTCGACTCGATCTAGACTCACCTTTAAAATTATCCTATCTTGCGAATATAAAGAGACTTTTACTAATAAAACCTCCACTCCGGACTCACCTCTAAAATTATCCTATCTTGTGAATATCAAGAGACTTCTACTAATAGAACTTTTGAAATTATATCCTATCTTGTAAATATAAAGAGATTTCTACTGATAGAACTTTGACTTCAAACTTACCTCTAGATTATATTGGGTATATTATTATTGTTGATTCAACGGTGGAACCACATAAATATAAGGATGCAGGTCAGTCAAACACATCTTGTTGAATAACTATACTTTAGTCAATACCTCTTTTTACCATCATCCTTTATAGTAATAATTTTTTTATTACAATGATAAATCTTTTTTATGGAACAGATCTTTCATATTACGTTATATTATGTTCTCCAAATTAGTACGACACTAAAGCGCCAAAAATTATTCAGGCAATTAAAAATGTTATTATAGAGAGGTTTGAATGTATTCCGATTTCAATTTATGTGATATTTTTTTAGTCGATTCTGAAAATAATGATGCACTTCTAAATTTGAAAATAATTGAGCAAATAAATTTCATTTTATCCTTATTTAGAAGTTTTCATAGTCCTACAATTTTTTGGTATACTTAAGACTATGCACTTCAAAAAATCTATAGCCACACAAATAATATGACATATTTTAGACTATAAATTTCAAGTCTTTGTTTCTTTCTTAAATTTTGTGTTGATCCAAACCACAAAGAAAATATCATGTATGTGTAATAAGTAATGCATAATTTATCTTAAATTTCGTTAATTAGCAAAATTTTTAACTTCGCGACTAACAATAATCCGCTATGTAACCACTTTTCTCAACTAATCCAAATTTAAGTTACGTGGTATATTTTGGTGTATGATTGGGGGGGTGGGGATGAAATGAGAAGGAATTGTCTTGTATTGAACTGTTCAGTGTTGGAACAATTCCAAATAAGCACTCTCATGTTGGTGACATAAAGATTCTGTGAAGGCCAATGTATGTTAAACAGTTACCATAATTGAATGCATAAAATAGCAAGTTTATAAAAGATTTTGGTGTTCAGTACCCCTGAATTTCTGCCTGTTTTTTTGCAGGTTCATGAGAAAAGGATGGTCTTCAATTTCCCCACTTTTCTTGCTTTGTCCCCCCACCCCCACGCCACAACTCCATCACCCCACTCCCTATGCCCAAAAATTATGAACTTTACTGTTATGACACAGTGTAACACTATTTGATCTCACTAACTAAAACAAAGAAGTGACAACACCTAGTTGCTAACAGTTTTGCAAAGTTGAGTTATTTTATCCGTTTGATATTTCAGTGTCACAAATTTGAGGGGCATATAACAACTGAATGAAACTAAAAATACTACTAGTACTACTACACGTTACACATGTTACTAATAAAATACTGTTACCATTTCATTGTAAGAGAGACTCAAAGGGGGGTCCTTTTTCTTGATGATTTTCATGAAATTTTTTATCAATTATTGATTCAAGTAGCTCCTACTCCAAGAAAGTCTATAAATGGTGGTGCAATTGTGCTATTATCACTGTTGTTGTTGTTGTTGCTGCTGCTTCTTCTGTCCTCCTCTTTTACTAGTCCTTCTGCTTGTGCTGCTGAGGGTGATGATGAGATTTGTGTTCTTGACGTTGTGACATAGGGAAACTGCAAGTATTGTGACTGTTGTTGCATACTGTTCATCATCATTAATGAATTAGATGGTGGAGTAGGATGGTGGTGTTGGTGACCAGTAATTTCCATTTTCCTATCCCAAGATTTGTTCCCTTGCTGGTTTAGAATATTCATCATCTCATTCCCACAATGACCTTTCAACAAAAACAAAAAATCAACATTCATACTATAATCATAAGGAACAAAATAAAAATTTTCTAGTTATCAGAGGCTAGGGACATATATAGGAATAATGTCAATTTTACAATTTCGTCCATTATTTTGCAAAAAAAAAAATTGAGTTTTATTCACAAAATGAACTCTTTCTTCACTGAAATTCATGTTCATACACAATTTTTCAACTTCCAAATAATCTTCTATAGACTTCAAACTTAGTTTACCTTTTTTTTTTTTTTTCAACCTCGACCAAATGTTGTCCGAAAAGTGTGAAAGGGAAGAAGACCGTAGTGTAATTAAGTTAATGAACAACAACAGCATACAATAAGGACTGAGGAACATAGATTGTAAGTACACTATCAAGGTTGTTACCAATAGACCCTTGTCTCAAGGAAAAAAAAGTCCAAATCAGAATTTAAGTTGATGAAACAAATTGTTAAAAGGGATGGACCGAAATATACCTGCAGGTAATGAGTCAAAAGGGGGAGCACAAAATGGTGAATAAGGAGAAAGGAGAGTGACATTATTGGTGCTGCTAGGGGTTGCTGCTGCTGCTTCTCCAGCAGAAACAGTCATGTGGGGTGAGCCATTTGGTTCATAAACAACCCAACCATTTGGACCATCATTATTTATTTTCACACTAGTAGTATTAGCAGTGGCACCAAATTGGTTAACAGAATTTTGGCAACTGATAATTGGTGCTTGTGCTTTGCCACTATCTGCTTCTTCAACTACTAGTGTTGATCTTCTATAAACAAATTGTCCCATTTTCCTCCTCCTATAAGCACTTGATTGTTCTCTATATTTTCTAGCCATTATTACATGCCAATGATTCTTCACTGCATTATCTGTTCTCCCTGGAAATAGCCTTGCTATCATTGCCCATTTGTTACCATACAATCTATGAGCTGCCATTAATCTTTCCTCTTCCTCTTCACTAAATGCCCTCCTGTTAATTCTTGGATCCAACTGGTTAAACCACCTCAATCTACAACTTTTTCCTTCACATCAAAACAAGAAAAATAAACGTCAACTTAAAAAGGGACAAGATTCTTAAAAAAGTTGCACTAACAACATACTCAACGTATTCCATGATTCGAGTCTTGGGAGGGTAGCGTGTATGCGGACCTTATCCCTATCTCAAAAGGTAGAGAGGTTGTTTCGGACAAACCCTCGGCCAGAATTTTGAAAAAGATACAATAAGAACATAGTCAATGTAATTCTAAGAGTCAGTCTAGATAAGTGTCTGCACAAACCTTACCCCTACCTCGAAAGATAGAGAGGCTATTTCCGATAGACCCTCGATGAGAATCTTGAAAAAGATGAGATCTTTTTTTTGCTTACCTGATCTTCCTTCTAACTTTTCTGCTATAAGATTCCAATTCTGAGGGCCATAAATAGCAACAAGTTCTTTAAGTTGTGCATCTTCAGCTGGTCTCCAATGGCCTCTAGCACAAAGCTTTGATTGACCACTCTCTGTCTCCTTACCATTATTACCACCACCACCACCACTACTGCTATTATTACTATTAAAAGTACTATGCAGTGTAATTTGTTTCTCTTCATTGTAGCAAGAAGCATTAAGATCAATACTCTCATTATTTTCTTCACTATTTTGGACTTCATCAAGATTCTGACAACAAGAAAAAACTGCCCCACCTTTATTCAAGAATTGAAAATCCCAAGAACCCTTCCTCCCTTTACCCTCGTCAACACTTTTGGGAGTATTTATGGAAAGTGAATTCATATCAGCAAAAAACATCCCCATTGAAGTAGAAGCACCACCCATAGGAGAACAAGAACAAGAAGATGATGATGTTGATGACATGAAATTTTTTTTGTGCTTTAGGATTTCATCTTTACAACATTCTTGAACAATAAATGGTGAAAATGAGCTAAGGAAGGAGGTTTACTACTTTTTTTCTATATCAAGGAAACAACCCCCAATGAAGTAGCAACACCCCTAGGAGAACAATAACAAGAAAATGATATTGATGACGTGATCTTTTTGAGCTTAAAAATTTGATCTTCACAACATTCTTGAACAATAAACGATGAAAATGAGCTAAAGAAAGAAGCTCTACTACTTTTTGTAATCAACAAACAACCCGCTTTGAAATAGTAGCACTCATAGTAGAAGAAAGACAAGAAAATGATGCTGATCTTGTTAACATTCTTGAAGAACAAATCATGAAAATGAGCTAAGGAATGCCCTTTACAACATTCTTCACATCAAGAAAAACACACACAAAAAAACAAGAAAAGGTTGTTTGTTTCTTCTCCTAACAAGAAACCTCAAAAACTCGTATATTTTTCACAGCCCCTTTTGCCACTTTGCTTCATCTATGAACTTTTGAGGAAATTGGTTAATTGTGCTGGTGTTTGTGTGTGTTTATGTATGTGTTGTTTTGACAGGAGAAACACTTAACAAACCTGATGCTAACTGACCCCAAATACTTAACCCACTTATTTATATAAAAACTCATCAAAGGCTTTTTTATTTTTTGAAAGAAATATGAGTACTTTTTTTTTAATGTCGACAGCATTATTTGGTGCAACATGTCTGAAATAAGCAAAATTAAAACGTTTGATAAGTGTATATTTTAGTCACAAGAGGACATTATATTATGTAGTTTTTGAACTTAGGTTATTATATAGAAAAAGGGTTTTTAAGAATGAGTTGTCAGTATACCTTTATTAAATATACTATAATGAGATTTTTTTTTTTTTAAAAGTGCTCTTTTCTTCTTGATATCAGCTTAAACAATTAGAGGGTATGGTTTAGACAATTCATTTTTTATAAAAGTATTTTCTATGCAACACTTTACGCTTCTAAAAAGACAAAAATAACACTCATATATCCGATCAATGAATTAGTTAAAATGTGAATAAGCTTGTACGATATTATCATATTTGTCTGATAATTGGGCATGAAATTTAAAAAGAAAAAAAACTTACTTTTGAAACTTATAGAACCATGATTTCAATTTTATGAATTTTGAACTTTAAAACAAAGACTTCAAGTGTTAATAATATAATTCTAAATTTTATACTTTTTACAAATTCAATGAATTTTTTTATCATAGATATACTATTTGAGCAAAAATTATTGACTTCGACCGAATATGTCTTCAAACTACTAGCTTTGCCTATTCTAAAATAAATTATATTTATGTGGTTATAACCATCTCATTAAATTAAAACAAATATTTTAAAGTTATTATTATTATGTACTATACAAAAAGCTAAGTGATTTTTTTAAACTTTAACTATTATAGAGAAAATATTGTTTCAATGGGGACCCAAAAAAATACTTTACGAGAGGAAAAAGTATAATAACAGAAAAGCAAAAACATGTCACTTGCACGTGTGAGATTGAGTCAGGATATCATTTTATTTTGTTTTTGTAATTTGGATTTTATCCCATAATATTAATATATCAATGTGGTCATAGTCATTATATACAGTGAGGTGGTGGGGGTGGAGTGGGGTGCGGGGTTGGGTAGGGATAGAAGGGCTTTTAGGCTGTCTCACTCCATACTGACATGAAAGACTCATATGGGGTTGATAACTGCTAACCTGGTTTGTTACAGGTCTAAGACACATCAATTGTGAATATGAAGCTTGGTCACACCCCCCTAAGGACCCCGTACCCCCCCCCCCCTGCTCCTCACCAGCTAAAAACAACTCAAATATAAACTAGTCAAACTTCCAGCTCAATCCATATATCCAATCAATGTCCTCCAGTTGTGTTTAACTTGTATACGCTGTATATTATAGAAATAATAATCGTACATGTAAATATAGCTGTAAGAATACAATACGTAATGTGGATTAGAAGCACATCATGAGTTCGAAGTGGAGCTGAGTAGCGGGCGGATTTATTATCTATTAAGTTTTGAATGGTGCATTACTAGCCCTCGAAAAATTCTCCTTTATTACATACAAAAACATGGTATTAATAGTTCCATGGTTTTGATCTAGTGATAAGAGCGTAATATATAATGTATGGGTCAGACACATGAAGCAAGTTCCGACCTTATTGCAAACAAAATTTTGATATTTAAATCATGAAAAAAGGGCAAAACTGTAGAGTCGCGGATCCGTTATTCATTGAATTTCGAACTACGTGCCACTAACCCTCGCAGATTTTTTGATTTTCAAGAAAAAAAATACTAAAATTAGTAACCTAAAAAAATAAAGTGAGTTAACTACCAAGTTAAAAATACATTTTTCCTCTGTTTCAATTTAAGTGTCTTAATTTACTTTTTGGTCTATTACAGAAAGAGTTTTTGTGGTATAGCTACAACAATATAACCCATGTATTCTTTCATAATGGGGTTTGAGGAGGAACTATATACAAGGGAAATTTACATATATAGTTTTGTCACTTGTGATAGAACAAAATGTAAGTTTTTCAGTTCAAACATTCTTGAGGGAAAAAATTACACATATTTTGTTCAAGATAACAAAATCTAAAAGTATTTCTGTGCTGTTAAATTTCATGCACATCAAACTAAGAAAACCCCTTTAGTAGTAATTAATTTGCTGTTTTAGCACAGTTGATAGCTTAGCTTTTCCATTGATACATTTGGAAAAATTTGGTAGAGATTAGACTTATCTATATAGCTAAAAGTAAGATTTATAGACTCATCAGTTGACACATTTGTTAAAAAATGGAAGAGATTAGACTTATCTATATAGCTAAACTAAAAGTAAGTTATATAGACTCATCAGTTGAAACTTTTTTCTTTTCGATAATCATGATAAGAATCTTACTTATTCTACTTTGCATGAAAAGTACTAAGTAGCTCAAAAATTCAACTAGGGTTGTTTAATTTTTGTCTTTTGACAACCTTTAATTGAGTACTCTAGGTGATTTGAGAAGAAAACTTGAAATAATTAAGTTGCCAAATCAGGCAAAGCTAATTGATTAGTATATGGGTGATTACCAAAAGTTGCAACTATCATTTTCCTTCTTGTTGATTTATATAGGGAATTGGACACTGGTTAATTGCTGTCATCTGATAGATTAATCAAAATTTTAAGACATTTAACAGCCAAACTAATTAGCCCATGGAAGCCCCTTTTATTATTTAATCAGATTAGAATAACAAACTAATATACTTGTACATGTTTACTGTTGTTTTTTTTCTAAAAAAAAATTGAAATGCAATATATTAAATCTTTAGTCGTATAGTAATTTTTATGGTTGTTTGTTACACAGATTATATTATTTTGGAATTATAATCCTGGAATTATGATTACTGGACTCGTTTATCCTTCTTGGGAGGTGGGACAAAATAATTCCAAGTGAGATAAGGTGGAATATCTTAAGATTTAGTTTGAAATTAGATTTATGTAGTATTTGGCTGATAATATTAATTTATATCATCAACCAAATACAGTATAATTCCAAATTTAATATAAAAATATTTTACCTTATCCGGCGTATCGAATGAGTCCCTGATCTTATATTTGATGCATCAAACAAAGCATTCCTCTACCAAGGGCCAATTTTAGTAGTGTTGTTTTTTGTTTTGACCAAGGAAATTGACATTTTTTTTTTGCAGAAAAATGACATTATACAAATAAGTAGTAATTTATTTAAACAGAATAATTTTGGTGATTATTTATAAATAGTTGGTAAATAAGAGTACTTGTTTCTTTCGTGTGCTAGCTTTGATTCCAGTAAACTACTATCCCATAAATCATAATAAATCGTCACAACAAAGAAACCTAATTCATTTGTCTTTTTTTTTGGCCTATTGATTTTTGTATTTTGAAGTGTATCCAATGTCTATTTATGTGTAACATCAATGATTAGTTGGGGAAAAGTTCCTACCTTCTTAAACATTTTATTTAAAGGATTTAAATATGTATACTGTCAAATCGCAATTTATAAAATAGTGTTGTTTTTTCTGAATATATTTTAGTTATGGCAAAAATGTTATGAAGAATATATAATATAACATAAAATAAAAATATATTAAAAAAAGATATGACGGTTATAACGAAATGTAGTTATAATAGGATATGATTTTACTAACATTATACAAATAATTTATACCATCTTTGTACAATTTAAGCTTCCGTTTAGCCATATACGTTGAAGTTGAACTTGAAAATTTGAACTTTTAAAGTTGTATTTTTTAGAATTCAAATTTACTTTTGGCAATCTATTTTACTTGTAAAAATTGAAAATTTGTGAATGGAAGTCTTATAAACCCCAAAAATGATCAAGAGCTTGTTTTGGACTGGCTTATTTGATGAAATAAAAAAAAGTTTTTTAAACACTTATTTTAACGTCACAAAAAAAAAACCAATATCATATATTAAAATTTTCAACTTGTGACTTTTTTACTTACACATCTAAAGTTATAAGCACATCTAAACAACTTGGTTTTAGGAATTTGAACATGTTTGAAATCAAGTTTCATGAGCAAAGTGCAAAAGTCCTTTAAGTTTTTAAATAAAGCAGTAAACTAGAGGTGAAGATTTTACCCACTTAAATTTACCAAACCTATTGGAAGACGTTTTGATATTTGTATCATAAATGAAAGTAACAGGAATGTACTACATTTTCAGTGATTTATTTGGTCAAAATCTTTGAAATCTCTGACTTCATACTGGAAACTACCCAACTGAAAATTATTAACAAGAATAAAAGTCTTTATAAACATCACCAACCATTTTCAGTTACTTCCAACGTAACTTCAATAAATATATTATACATAGTATATATATTTTAGGGTCCCATCTTTTTTAATACTATGACTATAACGTATACGCAAATTATTTTGTATTTATTACATGTACTTTACTTAACTACTATCAATAAAGTTCAGATGAGAGGGGTTGTTTAACCAACCCACCCCTAATCCCCCAAAAAAGAGCGGTTTCATGAAATACTTTATTTTTCTTACGTTTTAATTGCTTTCCAAACAAATACTGTATACTCTATTTGAATATATAATATTTATGTTTCAAAAATAATTAGTGGGGTCTATTCAAAACACAAATACTGTATATTCAAATATAATATCATAAGTGAGGTCTGAAAAAGACAGAATATACAAAGACCTTATTATTAGTTCATGTAGGTGGATAAATTGTCTCTGAAAGATTCTTGATGTTATTCCTCTAGATATTTCAAGTCTTACAAAAAAAGTCACACTCTTTCTATTTCAATTTATTTTGCATTAGTTAATTTCTTTTTAGGCCGCTTCAAAAAGAATAGAAATTTTTAATAGCATTTTACCTTTAGTATGTCTTTCTAATGAGAAAATTTTGGAAATTAAACTTGCAAATATGTATAATGTATATATTCTCCTGTTTAGCACCATGGTTAGAATGTTTTGGTTTCTTACTTTTATTTTCGTTCTTAATGCTTTTATATATTAATTTATACCCATAAAAGATTCATTCAAGAAATGCAAGGTAGTTGAATGACCAAAACAGGAAAATTTAATGTCATTTCATCTGTGTAATTTTTTCTACAAGTTTTTTTTTTTTTTTTTTAACATAGGGGAAACAGTACGTACCTATAGGGGAAATTAAAAATACCCCTTGAAGTTTCTTGTTTTCCATATATAATGTCTTCAATGTAAATTGCTTTACAAATTTCAAGAATGTCAAGTCACACGAAAAGGGGTAAAAAGAGGGACATAAAATATAGATTTAGCAAGTAAATATACCAGTGCACAACTTCACCTTTCAATGCACCATGCACCCTCATTACAACATAAAATAATAAGAGGATCAAAACTTGTTTAATTGCATAATCATCTCAATTAAAAAGGTTAAATCATTGGAAGTAATTAATATCGTATACTTTAACCTGTTTAATTATATATTCAACATGCCTTTTTCATGTGAGGTTGATTCTTTTTTATTAGTCAAAAATAATACTCCTATCTTTTTCCACAATCTGGAACCAAGCACATATTCTTGCTCCTATACCATGATAAAGTATGACCCTCTCATCTGAAAATTTAAATATTAGGTATCGTCTATTCAAATTAATTCATTCATACACAATAAACTTCAAATAAAAACAAGATTTGGGTATCAAAGTTAAGTGGATACATAGACTCCTTAGTTTTGCACTATGTAATTTTTTTTCTTCTAGTAGTAAGTTAATAAGTGCATGCGATCAATGTTACTGAGTTTCGATACTCACGACATACTTTTATTTATTCAATTATGGCAGTCTGGTGCACTAAAACTTCCTCTAAGTGCGGGATCCAAAAAGGAGTCAAATCACAAGGGTTTATTGTACGCAATTTTTCTTTATATTTCTACAAAAAAGCTGTTTTCACAGCTTAAACATGTGACCGGAGGTCACATAATAATAGCTTTATCAGTTATTTCGATGCTCCCCTCAATAATGGACCAAAGTTTTGAGTGTGGGATGGGATTTTTAAGTGCATATGAGAATAATATTATTGTGATGAGGTAAAAAGGTAAAAGAGGGGGCGAAAGATGATGAGATGATTAGTTATAAGTAAAGACAAAGTTTGATGTAAGGATACAAGGAAAAGATGAGGAGGTCCATGCGTGTGGTTTTTGTTGGATTGTGAAATTGTGATTTTGATGGAAAGGACAATCTTTGTGCTATCTGGTCTTTAGTCTTCATAACTTTTAAGACTACATATTATCTACCAAAAAATTGAGTGAAAACGTGTGGGTGCCCCTTTTGACAGCTTATTTCAAAGATTGTATAGTATTATTTTTCAAATGTTACCCCAACCTTAGACAAGAGAATATGATGTAGTACTATCATACTTGTTTTATATTATATTTGTTACATACTATAGTCATCAGTAGTTGTGTTCTCTACCTAGCTTGCATTCAAAATCCGTGCTTTCTTGTTTTGTTCCTCTACCTGCCTTACACTCGTGTGTCCTCTGACCTCACACATGCACATGTATACTTGCCCACTTTATCACTTTTCTCCGGTGGCGGACCTAGAATTTAGGAGTAATGAATGTCTCAGATAAGTTAGAACACACATATTGACGTTCAAAGTTTTAAGATTTCGCCTGAAAATTAAAGTACTCAAGTATATATCTTTTTTTTTAGGCTGCTTTTTTGACTCATATATCATTTTTTATTATATTTCTTATATAATTATGCCTCACCTTCGTCAGGTTTAACGAGTTTTAGAGCACCACAAAATTGCATATAGGTTTGGCCCCTGCTTTTTTGTTCATATCTATTAAAATATGTGATCATCTCATTGACAAGTGGTTGAGCACTTTTATGAATTTATCATTGATCAATAGGTTGAGGACTCGAGCTACACTGGCCGAATCAAAAGGAAAGTGAAACAATATTAATCTTCCAAGGGTGAGTGGAAACTAAATATAAAATAAAATATGTGATCGTGTCATGGAAAAATTTAAAATTATTGGAGACAAGGTTAAACCTTGTCAAAGTCCCATCAGAGAACTGTTACGCAGATAATGATTGTTAATCATTTTAGCTAGAATCCATATACCTAAAGCCAATAAATTATTGAGTTTGATTAAGTGACTAATTAGCTACTTAGAAAAGACAGGGTTATTTATTTATGGAGGCAATTTTGTTATGTGCGTAACAAACAAAACAGTTTCAATTTTGTATATCCCAAAGCTAGGATTGAAGTAAACAATAAGTACATAGGCTGGTAAAGTAAATAACCCCATTCCTGAAAATATTGAATCTACAGAAGATTAATTAGTTGAGCCATGATGACAAATTACTGTTTAATTTCTTATTAATTTAATCTATCCATGTTAAAAAAAGTGACATAAAATTAGTGTTAGAGTTAAAATTTTCACTAAAGAAATTTTAAATGTAAAAGCAAATGTAAAAGCAAGTGCACAAAAAAGTCAAAGGAAATATTCATCATCTCTTATATATACATAAGAAAATAATTTTAATCTTATATAGGCAATGTGTAATATTTTGACAAAACAAGTTTGTATGGACCTCTTTACGCCCCTAGTTGCACCCGTGTACAACTTGCTATGTGTACACGAAAAAAATGGTTAATGATCGTTGGATATGATTGGATGATTGAAGTTCCTCCTATCTTAACTAAAGATCTTATTTGTTGTGTTGCTAGTTGTGGAGTTAATGCTTCATAAAGCATTTTGTAATGCAAAGAATAAAGGAAAAAAATATGCGTTATCAAGAAGATGAACCTACATATTTGTTCCAAATGAAAACACAAAAGTCTGTAATAAACTTGATTTAATTGTACTTTGATTTAATGATAATTTAATGCCATTAATACTCTTCTTGCAAATAGATTTTTGGCATCCTATATAAACACATATCTTTAGAGAACAAAATACACAACTAGAAGAAAGAAAAAATATTTTCCTCCTTTCTTCTTCCTAAGTTTTTTATTTTCGGCAATTGGTTTAAGCAACCTCCAAACTTCTAGCAACGAGTGTACGTGTTTAGAAGTAGCTGTGGAATCTTGGGGAGTGACCGGCTAGAAGAATTTGCACCGGAGTCGGGCCAAAATCGCTTTCAAGACAGTGGCTTGCCACGACACAGTGTTTGTGACAACTCTTTTACAATTATTAATTCAGTTCCAATATCAATATTGTAGTACTTTTTCCAACAATTTGAAAGCGATTTTCTTACATACAATATTGATAAATGGTTATTTCTTTGAACAAAACTTTTTCTGATTTGTCAAAGCTAGAGCCATTGGACGGAAATAATTTTAAACGTTGGTCACAAAAACTTTTGATTTTTTTTGAATAATTAGAAGTTGATTATGTTTTGTTTAATGAACCTCCAACTGATGGTTCTAACATTACTACTGGATCTAACACTGTTGTGGTTGATGACATTGCTAAAAAGAAATTCGAAAAGGATGACAAAACAGTTAGAGGACATTTGTTGAACCATATGATAATCATTTGTTTGATTTATTTGTTACCTATAAATCTGCTAAAGAAATATGGTGCCGATTATGCAAGAAATAAAAAATATGATGTCGGACAATGAATTAAATTCCAAATGGTTAACAATAAATTAATCATGGAACAAGTCAACGAATATGAAAATTTAACTGTTGATATTCTCAATGAGGGCATGAAGATGTGTGAGATTCTTCAGGCTAATGTTTTGCTTGAAAAATTTCCACCATCCTAGAGTGATTACAGAAATCAATTGAAACATAAGAAAAAGAATTTAACTCTCCAAGAACTTATCAGTTACATGAGAACAGAGGAGACAAATTGTCTCAAAGATAAGATGAAAGCTCTTTCTCTTAATTCTTCTAAAGCTAACCTTGTTGAATCTTCTAGTACTATTAAAAAAGATAGGTATGAAGGCAAACAAAAGAATGTCCATAGTAAGGAACAAGTGAAGAAGAAAAATAATTTCAACAAGCTAGAGAGTCAAATTAAAAAATAAAGGGGCCTTATTTTGTCTGCGGAAAACTTGGCCACAGGGCTGTCCAGTGTTATCTAAGAAAAGGACAAAAGCTAAAACAGGGAGAAAAAGATGATGTCCAAGCTTATCTTACTGAGGGTGATGAAGTAATTGCTGCAGTAATCGTCGAGGAAAATTTGGTAGCTAACAAGACTGATTGGGTGTTGGACACAGGCGCTTCAAGACATTTCTGCGCTAACAAAGAATTATTTCATGACTTTAAGGAATCTACCGATGGCGAGTGCGTCTACATGGGTAACTCCACTACTGCTGGAGTTATGGGTAAAGGAAAATGTTTACTTAAATTAACTTCTGAAAAAATATTATCCTTGAACAATATTCTGTATGTTCCCTCACTCCGTAGAAACTTAGTTTCTGGAGCACTTCTCAACAAAGTAAACTTATTTTTAAAGCTGATAAAATAATTATTTCTCGTGGAGAAAACTTTGTTGGGAAGGGATACCTTAGTGGGGGCTTATTTGTACTAAACATTGATCATGAGATTGTCAATAATGCAAATATTTTTAATTCTGCTTATATTGCTGAGTCTATTAATTTATGGCATGGTAGGATAGGTTATGTTAATATTGCTGCTATTAAAAGACTTTAAAAAATGGAATTAATTCCTACAGTAAATATTGATGATATTTCTAAATGTCCTCTGTGTGTAGAAGCAAAGCATGCTAAGAAATCTTTTAAACATGTTACTAGTAGAAAGACCGAATTGCTTGAACTATACATTTAGACTTAACAGATTTTAAGAACACTATTAGTAAAGATGGAAAGAAGTATAACATTACTTTTGTTGATGAATTTTCTAGGTACACTAAGGTATACCCCCTTAAGTCTAAAGATGAGGCTGAAAGCATATTTTTAAAATTTAAAGCAGAACTAGAAAATCAATTAGACAGGAAAATCAAGAGATTTAGATCTGACAGGGGCGGTGAATATAATACTAAAACTCTAGAAGATTTTTGTGAGAAAATGGTATTATCCATGAGTTTAGTGCTCCTTATACTCTCCAATAAAATAGTGTAGCTGAACGAAAGAATAGAACTCTTACGAAAATGGTGAATTCTATACTTTTAAGCTTAGGTCTACCTGACTATTTGGGGGGTGGGGGGTGGGGGGGGAACTGTCTTGTCTGCATGCTATATTTTTAATAGAGTCCCTCATAAAAAGTTAGACAAGATCTCATATGAGTTATGAAAAGAATTTGCCCCTAACTTGAAATTTCTGAAAGTGTGGGGGTGTTTAGCTAAGATTGGTCTACGTGATTTTAAACGAGTAAATATAGGTTCTAAGACCTTTGATACTGTCTTTATTGGTTATTCTCAAAACAGTGTTGCATATAGATTTATATCTTTAAATGATTATTCTATTGGTGAATCTAGAGATGCAGAATTTTTTAAGTATGTTTTTTCTTTGAAAAATGATGTGCCTAGTGATGTGCAAAATAATACTTCTATATCTATGTCTGTTAAATCTCATATTATGCCTGCTTCTGATGTTAATGCTAATGAGCATGAAAATGAACATAGAAGGAGTAAAAGACGTAGAACTAAGACTAGATTTGGTCCTAATTTTATCACCGCTTTCTTAACTGAGGATTTTGATATCGATACTTTAAATGATGAATTAGTGTCTATCTACTTAATAGAAGAAGACCCTAAGACATATGATGAAGCAATGAGTTCAATAGATGCGATATTTTGGAAAGAGGCTGTTAAAAGTGAACTAGACTCTATAGTTTTACATCACACATGGGACTTGTATGATTTGCCTAAAGGTTGTAAACTCATAAGTAGCAAGTGGATATTCAAGAAGAAATTGAAGCCTGATGGTACAATTGATAAATATAAGGCTAGCATTGTGATTAGGGGCTTTAACCTAAAGAAAAGTGTTGATTATTTTGATACTTATTCTCCCGTGACTAAAATAGCCACCATTAGAACTCTTATTGCTCTAGCTGCTATTCATAATTTAATAGTACACCAAATGGATGTCAAAACTGCATTTTTAAATGGTGATTTAGAGGAAGAGATCTATATTGCTCAACCTGAGGGTTTTGTGGTCCCAAGACAAGAGGATAAAGTATACAAATTAAGAAAATCCTTCTATGGACTTAAGCAGGCACCTAAGTAGTGGTATGAAAAATTTGATTTCACATTAATAGATAATGACTTTATTATTAATTCATCTGATACCTGTGTTTATTCTAAAATAATAGGATCAGACTGTGTGATTATATGTTTATATGTGGATGACATGTTAATCTTTGACCTTGATGTGAATGTTGTAAATGAGACTAAGAAACTTTTATTTTTTAAATTTGAAATGTAAGACCTTGGAGAAGCTAATGTGATTTTAGAAATAAAAATCAAAAGAAATCTTAATGGTTTCTCTTTGTGTCAGTCTCATTATATTGAAAAAATGTTGAAAAGGTTTAATTGTTTTGATGTAGTTTCAGTGAGAACTCCTTATGATCCTAGAATACATTTGAAAAAAATAAACATTTCAGTGTTTCTCAAACTGAATATGCTAAAATAATTGAGAGTGTAATATTTCTCATAAACTATACTCGGCCTGATATAGTTTATGCTGTTGGTAGACTGAGTAGATATACTCATAATCCCAATAATGAACATTGACATGCTCTTCATCGCTTGTTAAGGTACTTGAGAGGCACTATGAATTGGTGTTTACATTTTAATAAATTTCCTACTGTTTTAGAAGGTTTTTGTGATGCAAACTGGGTGACTGATAATAATGAAGTTAGCTTTACCAGTGGCTATGTGTTTGCTTTGGATGCAAGTGCTATTTCATGGAAGTCTTCAAAGCAGACTTGTGTAGCACGTTCTACTGTGGAATCTGAATTCATTGCTCTCGAATTGGCAGGACAAGAAGCTGAGTGGTTGAGAAATCTTTTGGCAGATGTGCCTTTATGGGGAAGACAAATATCACCAGTCTCTTTACATTGTGACTCACAAGCGGCAATTGGGATTGCTAAAAATAGTGTATACAATGGTAAAAAGAGACATATTCGCATCAGACATGGTGCAGTTAAACAATTGTTGAAACATGGTGTTATTTTCTTAGAATATGTAAGATTCGAAAGAATTTTGGCGGATCCTATGACCAAGGATTTTACAAGAAAAATGGTCTTTGAATCGTCGAGGGGGATGGGGCTAAAACCTATGGATTGAGGTAATATAGTGGATACCCATTTGTGGTCAAACAAAGCCATATAGGCCGTCAATAAACACTACATATCCTATCCCTATGGTGTGAGGTAGTGTATTATAAGGTTGAGCTTACTTTTCCTCTTAATGATCCATATCCTTAAGGTGGTCTATGAGATAGATTTGATGGATCACCTATGTGAGTGTAAAAGGTTGGTCACCTTTATATGAAAGACTTGGTTTATCTTTCTAGAACACTCATGAGACCCAAGGTTTGTGTGCATGACCATAAAAAGCACTTTAGTATCGCAGAGGTTGCTTAAAATCAAGGATATGGAATGTGTTGAGGGGGGTCTCAACTTATGTCCATCTAGTTTAAGAGTACTTCACTTTTTGGATATTTGCTGCCTCATATCACTACGTATCAATTCAAATCGAAAGATATTGACACTTAAGTACATGTTCCTTCCTTTTGCTCAAAATTTATTCATATTATCTATCTTTGCATTAGTGGGGGATTTTGGAGTTAATACTTCATAAAGCATTTTGTAATGCAAAGAATAAAGGAAAAAATATATGCGTTATCAAGAAGATGAACCTACATATCGATTTTAAATGAAAAAACAAAAGTCTGTAATAAACTTGATTTAATTGTACTTTGATTTAATGATAATTTAATGCCATTAATACTCTTCTTGCAAACAGTTTTTTGGCATCCTATATAAACAAATATCTTTGGAGAACAAAATACACAACCAGAAGAAAGAAAAAATATTTTCCTCATTTTCTCTTCCTAAGTTCCTTATTTTGGGTAATTGGTTTAGGCAACCTTCAAACTTCTAGCCATGAG
Organism: Capsicum annuum; assembly: GCF_002878395.1. Taxonomy (NCBI): domain Eukaryota; kingdom Viridiplantae; phylum Streptophyta; class Magnoliopsida; order Solanales; family Solanaceae; genus Capsicum; species Capsicum annuum. The sequence goes on from NC_061121.1 coordinate 19,280,373, forward strand.
TGCATGTGTTTGAAAGTAGCTGTGGAACCGTGAGGAGTGACCGGCTAGAAGGATTTGCACCGAAGTCGGACCAAAATCGCTTTCAAGGCAGTAGCTTGCCACGACACAGTGTTTGTGACAACTCTTTTACTATTATTAATTCTGTTCCAATATCAATATTGTAGTACTTTTCCCAACACTAGTTATGTCTAGATCAAGAGTTGATCAGAGAAGATAAAGAAAAGAGACAGAAGAAACAAAGTAGAAGAAAGATTATTGATCATTATAAAGAGTTTTTAAGAGAATATTATAACATTAACTAACTTAATCAATGTACATGAGTATTTATATACATCACTTTAGTGTAACTAACTCCTTGATTATTTATCTCATGATTACTGTATCAACTAACTACCTACTTAACGGATTTTAACTACCAACTAACTCTATGAACTACTAGCTATCTTTATAACTTGGGTCTTTTTTCTCTTTTATGTTACATTATCTTCAATACTCCTCCTCCAGTTCGGTAATGCAAATACTTTAAGTATTCCCAATCTGATATATCTTATTCAGTCCCTTAGTTAATAAGTCCGCTGGCTGATGTCTTTTTGGTATGTATTCAGTCTTGATCATCCCCTTTTGAATCTTGTTTTTTATAAAATGACAATTAATCTCTATGTACTTAATTCTTTCATGAAACATAGGATTTGCTGCAATTTGTATTGCTACCTTGCTATTAGTGTATACTTAAGCTGGAAAATCAATTTGAACTTCAATTTCCTTAAATAGCCCTAGAATTCAGGTTAAGTCAGTAGTTGCAGATGCTATGATTTTGTACTCAGCTTCGACTGTGCTTCTAGAGATTGTACATTGCTTCTTGAACTTCTAAGAGATTAGGGAATCTCCTAGATTGACTAAAAAGTTTGTTACTAATTTTCTAGAGTTCGGATATGCTACCCAGTCTACACTACAGTAGGTAGGCATGTTCTTGGATACTATTTGATAAAAGTATGCCTTGTTCAGGTTGTTTCATTACATATCTGATTATTCTCATTGTTGATTTTAGATGAGACTTTTTAGGCAGATGTAGGAATTGGCTGAGTATCTACACACTGTAAGTTAAATCTGATTTGACAATAGTGAGACATAAAAGCTTTTCAATAATTCTTTGATAACCAGCTATAGTTTTAGTGGTTCATCCTGCTCTTTGTTTAACTTCTGCATATAATCATAATTTTTTTGGTAGTCAGCTTTACATTTTGTTCAAGTAGTGTGGCTTTAGGTCATGCCGCTCCTAACCCCATGTTAGATATCAATTTCAATGCATATTTTCCTTGATGCATCAGTACACTATCTTTTGATCTAGCAAACTCAATTCCTAGATAGTATCTTAGTTCACCTAAGCTTTCATTTTGAAAACATATTGTAGTGCACACTTGGTTTCCCTGATTAGTTGAAGATTTCTTCCAATAACAAGCATATCATCAACATAGGCTAAAATAACAATCAATTCATTTCCAATTTTCTTCAAGAATAGAGAATGATCAAATTGTTTTTTACCGAAGTCAAAATGTAGAATTGCCTCTATCAACTTTGAGTTTTATTTTCTTGGAGATTGTTCTAATCCATATAGAGAATTAAGAAGTCAATAGACTGGGCTAATCTCCCTTTGACTCTTAAATTCTTGAGGCAGATTCATATAACTTTCACCAGTAAGATCTCCTTGAAGAAATACATTATACACATTCATTTAATGAATGTGCCAACATCTAATAGATTCAATAGCTAAAATAAACCTGACAATAACATATTTCCCACTAGATAAAATGTCTCTTGGTAATCAATAACTTCCTGCTACTATAACCATTGCCTACTAACCTAGCCTTGAGTCTTTCAACCTCACCTATGTCCTTACACTTTATTTTAAACACCCATTTTTACCCAATTGATTTATTTTCATAGGCAAGTACATTATATCCTAAGTCTTTTCAGTTTCAAGGATAAAATTTCTGCTTTTATAGCTTCAAACCATCTTGGATCAGAAACTATCGCAGTATATGAAAGTCTAATAGGTATATGATAGATGATCATATTTAGCTAACATAACTAGCTAGATCATGCAGACACAAGTTTCTTAGTCATGACAAAATCTTTCAATTAGATTGGTGTAGTTTTAGTTCTAGATGAGTTTATTTGTGGAATTTCTGAAATAGTAGGTTGAACTTGTGGCATTGGAGGCTGAGGTTGGAAATTGTTTCAACAACATAAGGTACAACAAGTGTTATAGATTAAACATAGAAATTTGAGCTATACGTGGTTGACTAGCAAGAGGATCAAATAAAATAGTATGCTAATAGAAAAGCACATCAAGAAATAGAGCTTGATTACTGTAATGTCCCAAAATTTAATTCCCGGGATGCCTCATGGTGCTCCAAACTACAAGTAGTCCTGATTTAATCTTGGCTGCTTCCTACTAAATCTGAATCTCAAAATAGGGGAATACGAATATGAAATCATAATAAATGTGTAAATCTTATTTGATACGGACTAATCTCACAAGTCTTGGTAAAACAATACTGAAAAATCTGAATACTAAATCAAAAGTCTAAAATTGAATCTAGTAGTCCAACAAGCCTCTACTGACTAAATCTAGAGAGCCATTGGGACCAGCCTCAGCTGACTCAAACTGTCTGAAATGAATACTGAAACATCAACAAATAAACTAAAAATTTGAATAGTTAAGTCCCTAAACTATAAGGACTCACCAACTGCAGGGATGTAGATAAGATGCTCGAAAATCACTCATGCTGCTGAGACTGAGCACCTGAACCTACATTATGAGACAATATAACACATAGACGTAAATGTGGATCATTACTTTGATGATCTACTGAGTATATGAGGGTGAATGCAATAAGTAAGCAATATAATCACAATTTATACAATCATGGATGCTAACTATAAATGACTCTCATAGGCTTGAGTAATCTAAAATCTGAAGATCATAAATCATGAATAGTAAAGCACATAATATAAATCTTATGAGCCATTACACTTAGTTCTAAAATCTGTATTCTGTTCTTATTCTTAAATCATATAGGCTAAGTGAAATCTGAAAACTCATTCTGCATGGGAAAATATTTTATCTGAAGGGAGATTCTTCTAACCGACATAAACCATGTGAGCATTCATGGAGTCCAACGTTCTTGTCCCCCTAAGGAGAAATCCTCATGTTGGGGAGATGAGTCATACTCTTGCCAGGAAGTATAACCTATCTAAGTGATCACATATCTATCATCCATACAGAAGTGGGAACAATCTAAATCCTACGTTGGCATGTAGTTCTGTGGTATGAAACCGTAGTAACGTACTCATCTCGGTGCTAAATACTACTCCCATTAAATCTGTATGCTCATTCTGAAGGAAATCCACTTTTAAAATAGTCTAATGATTTATAATGAAAACCAATTGTATATCTGTAATATGAATCTATAAAGTGAATTTCATATCTATTCTGAGACCAAAAGGTCAAATCTTTATCAATAATCTGAAAGAAATCTAGTCATAGGGTGCTTATAGCACAATAATTTTTGAAATGGCAATCTTTAATTAGGGCTTAATGTCCCATGTATCAATCTCATGTTAAAACATCAAAATCTTCATCCTTGATAATGTAAATATTGATAAATTGATTCAAAATCTGGAAATTTCAGTAATATGTATGAAAATATGAGCATAATCATGTAATTCAACTTCTAAATCTCTCAAAATCTCACAATCTTTTAAATAGCAATATTGGGTATAAACCCTAACTTCAATTTCATAGAAAATCACATAAAAATTCAGTAAATTTGTAATTAAAATAAGTTTTGGGCACAAGGATGAAAGGATTATCCTTGTTGAAAACCCCCACATATCTTAATTGATGATCTTTGATGAAAAACTTGAATCTTGGATTCCTATTGATGCTTTGGAGATGAATTCTTAGAGTTCTTGTATTGGGAATCCTTAATCTTGAATTTCTTTGGAGAATTAATGGAGGAATTTGGATTTCTTGGGGAGAAAGTTTGATGATCTAGGGTTTGCTTTTGAACGAAAAGTGATGAAATAAGCATAAAGTGTTTTGGTATATTCTTAATGATGTATGTTAGATGGATTGGGGCCCTGGGGATTGACAAAAATGCCCCTATTAAACTTTAAATTAGAATCTGGAAAATGACCAAAGCTTCTGATTTAGTGGGCCACCGCGACATGCCACTATCGCAGTGGCTCATTGGAAAATGAAAATTGGGAAATGGGGGTACCGATGCGGAGCTATAGCTTTATCCCACTGAATTTTGACAATTGGGATCTGGAACTTCAACGCAACGCGCCAAGTGCCCAGGTGGCATACTGTCAACTAAAAAATGTCATAACTCCTTCATCGAGTGTCGGATTTGAGCAAATCTTATATAGTTGAAAAGCTTATTAAATTTCTCACACAATAGGAGTTCTAAATCTGGAATATTCCAAACGAAATAATTAATCATTTTTGAAAGTTGTACCTTAACATTCTAAGAATGAATTTAAGCTAGGAAAATTACGGGATACTATAATCACCTTGCTTTTTGTTTGAAAAGGAAAAACTTACTTTCTGAATTTAACATCTCTATTGATTAAGAACATGCCATTAGAAATGTCATATAAAACATGACCTTTTTAAGTTTTAAAATATCCCATATGTACTCTAATTATAGATCTTGATTGAAGTTTGTATTTTTAAATACATTCTTAGCAAAACATAAGCAGCCTATAACTCTAATATGATCTAGTTTAGGCTTAGTACCATAGAGTATCTGATACGGAACAAACAAGGGAACACGAAATCACACCCCAAAACAGTTTACAAATCACAACAAATCGTGGTCCAAATGGGGACCTCTCTTGGATTCACTATCTAGAACAAGAAATAAGAGGATACAAGGTGTTAATACACCAAAACAGCAAGCCAACAACAAGTTTAGCAACATAAGATGAAGCTCCACAATATTACAATATCAACAAGAACAAACGGGTTACATTAACAACACAAGAAGCCGAAACTAAAACAAGATACAAGATAGGTAGTTAGACAAGTATTGATGTAGTCTTAATAACCCAAGAGCATATTCCACTCTTGGACCTTTAAAACTTCACACAAAAAACACCTAACTCTTATAATTGACACAAGAGAGACATCCATCACCCAAGCACCAACGTATCAAGCAAAATGCAACACACAAGAGAATACACCCTTATGTTATGCCCTAGTTTTAATTGGCCTCTCTCTCACTCTAAGAGAAGTATTCTTCAATAATAATGATCAACTAAAGAAATAAACCCTACAATGTTCTAGGTAGACTACCTTACAATAATAGTCAAAAGGGCCCTTTAGTGACTAGTCTTCAAAAAGACTCAAAAGTGTCATGATCATGATCATATTGAGAGGAATTTGCCAACAAATTCATAACCTCACCTCTTTTACAAAGGCACTTCACAATCTCCTTCACACGACCAAACATCTTCTACATCTTCCTCGCCTTGCATTTTAGACTCTTTTTGCTCTCAATCTTGAGGCTTGCCATCAACCTTAGCTGATTCAATTACTACTTCTTCCCCAAGATAGTACAATTTTCCCTTCGCTAGGATCACGTTCCTCCGGTTTGGGCACTCATTAGCCTTGTATCCCCACCCTTGGAATTTGAAGCATTGAAATCCCTTGGGATTGGAAGTAGAATTCAATTTACCTACATACCTTGGAGGATGTTTTTGGACAACCTTGGTGGCCTCGGGTTGGATATCCATGAATTAGTTATCTTTGAGCTCCCTCTCAATCTCTAAAGCCGCATGGAAGATGCCATCTATGGTGTCAAATTTGTGAAGCGTCATGCGAGTGGAAATGTCCTTGTTTAACCCAACCTTGAAGCGCGCAATGTCATGACTTAATTTCTCGCCTTGGTGGTCAAGTTTCAACATCAATTGTTGAAATTCATTGTAGTAAGCCATGACACTCTTGTTTCCTTGCCTCAAATTGTACAATTTAGCAAAGAGCTCATACCTATAAGTCTCGGGCAAGTACCTTTGTCGCATAAGGTTCTTCAATCGAAACCAAGGAGGAGGCTGTCCCACAATGATCTCATTCCCAAACCGTTTAACATACTCCCACCATGTATTAACATACCCTTCGAAGTAGGCTATAGCATGACAACTTTTTTTTTTCTTCGGTGAGATCATTAAGTTGGAAGATCTTGTCACAAGATGACTCCCATGCAAGGTAAGCTTCGGGATCACTCTCACCTTTGAAAACGGGAAGGCTCACTTTGATGGAATTGAGACCTACATCTCAGTTTGGGTGGCCATCTCTCACCTCTCGGCCTAACTCCCCATGTCTATGCCTCATTCTTTCTTCCCTCAAGTAAACATCATAATACGGCCCATAACCATCATGTTGTCCTCCCTTACCCTAGCCCTCAACATGGATGGGTCTATTTGGGTTAAGTGGAGCTTGTAGTGGCGAGATTGAATTTGGATAGTGAGGTCTTTGGTCAAGTGGAGTTTGGATGGGAGGGTTCGGGTTTGGTGATGGTATTTGGGTTCCAAGCCCTTCTTGTTGGACTTGGTGGAGTGGAGGATGACTTGGTATATCTTGTTCTCGGCTTCGGGAGTAAGGATTGGTTTGATTTATGACAATTGATGTATATTGCATTTGGTGCAAGGTCTCGGGAGTATTAGTTGGGGAAATGTTTTGAGGGGTATAAGGTCGACTCCTTTGGCTTTCCACATGTTCTAATCTCCCACTCATTGATGCCACATCTGTATCTAATTTCTCAAGACCCACATTCAACCTAGCCACATCTAGGGACATAGTTTCAAGGCGAGCCAAAATGAGATTGATGGCATTATTATCCATTGTTTGGGCATTTGAAGCCTCGGGTTCCATTGTGGTGGTATCAAAAATAAGCCTTCAAGTTACGGTCCAAGCAAGATACCAAATCAGTCCGCAACGTCACACATAGTAATACAATGCAAAACCTACAACACAAAATACACGTTATTTCAAAACAACCTCCCACAATGAGATCCCACCTTCAAGTTTCTTCAAACTCAAGCTCAACATTGGTGGATGGCTCAAATAAACTCCAATTTAGATCAAATTCGAATCCTATACTCCTATAGTATTAGAGAACACAATTCTAACACTAAAAACACAAGAAAAACGCAAAATCAAAAACTCAAAATTTTACCTAGGGTCAAAAACGAGTTTAGTATATTTTGGGGGGATTTTCGATTTTGACACTTCATTTTTTTGTTGGGATTTTCAATTTCTATACTCTAATAGTGTTAGGGAACAAGATCTAACACTAGAAACACACAAAAAATCAAGTTTTTTGAAAGACCCTAAAAACGTGAACATTTTTCAAGATAACAGTCCCAAAATTGATTTTGTTGGAACAAAATCAAACCTTGCTCTGATACCAAGTGATACGGAACAAACAAGGGAAAACGAAATCACACCCCAAAACAGTCCACAAATCACAACAAATTGTGGACCAAATGGGGACCTCTCTCGGATTCACTATCTAGAACAAGAAAAAAGAGGATACAAGGTATTAATACACCAAAATAGCCAGGCAACAACAAGTTTAGCAACACAAGATGAAGCTCCATAATATTACAATAGCAACAAGAACAAACGGGTTACATTAACAACACAAGAAGCCAAAACTAAAACAAGATACAAGATAGGTAGTTAGACAAGTGTTGATGTAGTCTTAACAGCCCAAGAGCATATTCCACTCTTGAACCTTTAAAACTTCACACAAAAAACACCTAACTCTTACAATTGACACAAGAGAGGCGTCCACCACCCAAGCACCAACGTATCAAGCAAAATGCAACGCACAAGAGAATCCACCGTTATGTTCTGCCCTAGTTTCAATTGGACTCTCTCTCACTCTAAGAGAAGTATTCTTCAATAATAATGATCAAATAAAGAAATAATACAATGTTTTATTTATACTACATTACAATAATAGACAAAATGATAAAAGGACCCTTTAGTGACTAGTCTTCAAAAATACTCAAAAGTGTCATGATCATGATCATACTTGTTTCAGTATCTCACATGGATATTTAGAGTTAAGAATAATGAGGGAATCCTGTTAATTAAGTTGTAGCTAAGACACAATGTACCAAGAATTTTAGAGGGATATTACCTTGAAGTCTGATAGCTCTACAAACCTCAATTATGTGCTTATGTTTTCTCTTAAATACCCTATTTTGCTAAGGGGAATAAACACATAAGGTTTGATGAATTATTCCAAGATTATTAAATAAGAAATCACATAAAAAGTTTATAAATTTAGTGTCATTGTCCGACCTAACACATTTCACTATTTTACTAAATAGTATTTGTACAAAAGAGAGAAAATGCTTTAGTACTACATATGCATTAGGCTTAAGTAAGAAAAGCCATATCATTTTAGAATAGTCTTCAACAACAATCAAAAAGTATTTATTTTCATTATAAGTGGCAATTCTATAAGAACCTCCATACATCAAGGTGCAACAAGTTAAACATTTCAGTACTCTTTATGGTGAAAAGGAAGCCTAACTTATTTTGTACAAAGACAAACTACACATTCTTTAACTACTAAAGTGTAAATATCTACAACAATTAACAAGAGTTTATTCCTTACTTTAGAAGAGGGGTGTCCTAATCTTTTATGTCATAGTATTATATTAGTACTACTATATTTTTCGGTAATAAGATCTGGTGCTACTAAAGAGAAGTCCCGATTTGAGCTTTTGGAAATTATAGGTAATAAATATAGGCCATCTTTGAGTCTATAAATTTCTTTGACCCTCCCATTGAAAAGATCCTAAAACAAGCAAAAGCTATGATAAAAAGCAATAATACACTGCAAGGCTTTGTTTATTTATGAGACAGATAACAAGGTGAAATTAAATTTAGGTATATGCAGAGCATTGTCTAGTTTTTTTCTATTTGTTAAGACACTTGGACCAATGTGTGAACAAATACAACATCACCTGTAGAAAGAAATACTTTCCTTAAGCAATTACACTCTTATCTTGTTAGAGTTTACTAACAACTCAAGGTCAGCTACTATATGATTAGTAGCACCTATGTCAATGATCCAGTCATTTTTACTATTATCAGTGATGAAAGCAATATCAATACCTGAGGTACTAGCCGAATTGGCCATAACAGTAGTTTGTGCAACATTCAACATATGAATGATTTGATCATATTGATCCTTTATGAAGTAGCAGGGCTGAGTCATCTGAGTTCCTTGAGTTGAATTCTGAGAAATTGAAGTTGAGTCATGTGACACTTGAACCATCATCTAAGATATTTCCTTTAAATTACCAGTACCATTTGGTTTCATGTTGTTTTACTCAATCCTGAATTATAAATATTCAATGAAAACCTTCTTATTTCTTTTTGAATTTATCAGAGAGATAGCCTACAAACTTATAATTATTTATCTTAGTGTGATTCTTCGTCTTGTAGAAGTCATAGTATAAATTTCCTAGTTTCTTGAACCTTGAAGTATTATTGTTGAATGAACTAGTAGAATTAGATCTAAAATGATACACATAATTGGACTCATTTTTGTACTTTAGCATTGTACATAGCAGAAGAATCACAATTTATTCCATTAGACAAAAGATGTATACCTACAATACTAGCTGATGCACTATATGTAGCAGCTATAGATCTATGACGTTCATTACAGATCAACATGGATTAAGCCCGATTTATACTTGATAATTTAATCATAAGCAAGTTCAGGTTTCTTACTTGAATATATGAGTCATTCAATCCCATCAAGAATCGATATAACTTGTCTTTACAGGTGAATCAAGAAATCTTAGATCAGTTATAGTTACAACCAGAAAGTGAAATTAATGTCTCAAATTCAACCCATAATTCCTTCAAACAAATATAGAAGACAAAATTTGATGAAATGCCTTAATTTAGAGTAGCAGTTTTCCTATGAATATCGAAATATGTTGATCTATCCAATTTATCAATCTTCTCCTAGAGATTCACCCACACTTCATGAGTATTTGTTGCATATGCATTTCTACTAATTGAATTTTGAGACACAGAATTCATCATCAAGATAAAACAATACCATTGCACCTTTCCAATTGACAAACAAACTTCTCATGGAACCTTTTCAATAAAGAACCATCTACCAAGGCAAACTTATTTCGCCCAAGTAAAGCAATTCACATAGACCTACTCCATAGAGGATAGTTCTCAACATATATTACACACCACTTGTATATTCAAGAGCCATATACAGATGATGAGTGGCTTCGACTATCATTCCGTCTCCAAGATTCTCATCAAATGATGCAATAGCTCCAGTGGTGGCATAACTAAGTTCAAAATCACCATTGTTTTTTATCATTTTCTTGAAGCTCAATTAACCATTTTTTGTAGAAAATTAGAATTGAAGCAAAGTTTTCTTTATTTATCGCGGAATAAATTTTGAGAATTTTTTATAAAAAATTGATGAGGAAGAGAATGAGCGAGCTATAATAACTAGCTCTATGACTCTGATACCATGTCAAGATCAAGAGCTAATCAGAGAAGAGAAAGAAAAAAGTAAGAAGAGAAGATTAAGAACGAAGATGATTGATTCATTAGAGAGAGTTTTTTGAGAGAATATCATTGCATTAACTAACTCGATCAATGTGTTACATGAGTATTTATATACGTCACTTTAGTGTAACTAACTCCTTGATCATTTATCTCATGATTATTGTACCAACTAACTAACTAGCTAACAGATTTTAACTACTTATAACTAATTTTACGATTTGATTTTCTTTCTCTTCTGTGTTACATTGTCTTCAATAAATTAACACGAGTCTATATATACTTAATTCATTCTTTTGTTATGGATTATCAATTATTCTCAAATTTCATTGTGAATCTTTTAGCCAGATTCACTTTGTGGTTACTAATTAAGAATACATAATGCAAATTCAAATTAGTACTTTGGTGATTCAGTTTTGAAAAATATAAGGCTATGAAAAGAGTTTTGGGATATCTAAAACATACTTAAGACTCATTGTATTTTCATGGATACACGAGTAATTACTTTTTATTTGTCAATAGTACTATCAACTTTCATTTTTCTTTTGTAGATCCATTTAGAACCTAAAGGTTTATTTCCTGAAGGAAGATCAACCAACTCTTAAGTATGGTTACTAATGATTGAATTAATCTCACTATTGACTTTCTATTTTCAAAAGGATGAGTTTGAAGACGACATAACTTCTTTCAACGTTTAAGGCTCATTTTCAAGAAAAATGTTACAATATCTGATCCAAGAAAGTCGATGTTCTTTGATGTTTACTATGCCTTGAATTCTCATCATTAAGTACATTCTCCTTTGGTTCATTCCGAGGTCGTTTAGATCCTTCACTTGACAGCTCATGTCTAGTTTTATATGGATAAATATGTGTAAAGAATCGGCATCATCTTATTCAATTACCGTATTTTCATAGATAGACGAATAATCTCAATCAAACTCATTGGATGATAAAGAGTGAAATTTTGGGATATTTAAAATATACTCAAGACTATGCTTTGTATTTAAAAAATATCCCGCGATTGAAGGATATATTAATGCAAATTAGATCATCGGATTGAATGAAGTAAAATCCAACAATGGATATATATTTACTTTAGGTGGAGGAAAGTCTCATGAAAACCATCCAAACAGACATGTATTGCCCGCTCTACAATGAAATATGAATTTATTGCATTAGATAAAGCCAATAAAGAAGTTGAATGACTCCAAAATTTCATCGAAGATATTCTGTATTAGACCAAACCTATGGCACCAATATGCATACACTGTGATAGTCAAGCGACATTAGATATGGCAGGAAGTATAATGTATAATGGTAAATCTCGTCATATGAGACAGACACATAATACTGTTAAAGAACTTCTCTCTAGTGGAATTATCACAATTGACTATTGAATTCATAGGATAACATGTCAGATTCATTTATGAAAGGCCTATCTAGAGAGGAAGTTGAGAGATCATCTAAGAGTATGGATTTATGATCTAGGACAACTCATCACGACATTAACTCTACCTAGCAGATTGGAGATTCCAAAAGTTAGGTTCAAGGAGATCAAATAAAATTGTAATTGACGGTTAAATATTTTCAATCAACTCAGTCCATTCTTGTGATTGAGACAATGTTCAGAAAGAAAGGATAAGACTTATGGTTTGAAGTTTTCTAATAGTTTTTATGTTTGGCAGATTTTTCCAAATAGTTTGATCTATAGGATTAAACATTTAGGAATTACCTTTGTGAGGGTGAAATGGAAGCCGTTTCAAGGAGAATTATTGTAAAGGCCTATTCTCTAAGCTCTCATGAAACCAGGTCGTGTCCATGACTGAAACAAATAATACCATGAGAATCATAAAAGGTAAAAAGCTAGTTGTATGATTTCTGTTATCTAGATGTACATTAAAGTTCAACGATTAAAATATATCACATCTATTGATTGACTGAGTGCATCTGATGCAAGTTCACTATAGAAAGTTCAAAAGAAAATATGCTTATTCAAATGCAATCAGTTTTAATTTATAGATCACACACTTGCCGTAAATTTTAATATAATAGTCATTCTGCATTCATGTGGGGGATTGTTGGGTTCTAAGTGAAAATTTAAATGAAAAATAAAGGGAAAAGTGAATTGTGTTTTCACTTTAAGTAAAGTTCTCCCACATTGGTGGGAGAAAGAAACTGTCTTATGCTTATATTTAGAACCATTCATTCATGTGGATAATGAGGTAAGAGCAAAACAATCCTCGCGCGTCGGCGCTCGCTCGACTCGGATTCAGATTCGAATTCGAATTAGGATTCTGATTTGAATTTGAATTTGCCAAATGGTCAAGAGATTATTTTTTGGAAAAAATTCATTTAAAACTTGGGAATGTCCCGCCCTATTTCAAACCGGTCGAAACAACACACAACGTGTGGTGGCTTGTCGTGACTCTCAGGTTTTGAAAATTTATTTTTTAGAGTCACCACCTAACTTTTTAGGAAAATTACGAAAAATCATTGTTATGTAAAACTCTATTTTGGTCTATTAAAAATATTTTGAGATTCTGAGTAAGGATTTTGGTTACTCAAGGGGAAGGTATTAGGCACCCCTCAGAGCCTATCCGAAGATAGTCCTTACGCTCAGTTTAGGAAAATTAGTGCTTCGTTATTTGTAAATGTGTTGAGAAATCTTTTGTCATAAATTTTCTCACTATTATTTAAAGAGAAATCTGAGGTATAGTAAACAAGACACTATCATGTACAACGAGGTAATATAATTATCGTGAAATCTATGTATGAATATTTTTAGAATACGAAAAGAATAGTAATGTAATTTACACATATCAGGGAGTGCAGAATCTTATAATCCTATAAAGAAATTTTAAGATATGTGAAGTTTAAGTATATGACTAAAAATATAAAGAAACATATTTTTTCATAGCGTGCAAGTCTGTTGGCAAAATGCATATTTAGGATTATGTGAAGAAATATGCGAAAGATTATGAATAGGTTGGAATTAAAATAATAATAATAATAATAACAATATAATGCGTAGCATGTGAAGTTGTTCAAACCGTAGTAGTAGTAATAATAATAATAATAATAATAATAATAATAATGATAAATTTAAATAGTGACGATAATTACGATATAAATAATAACGACAATAATAGCAATATTGATAGTAATAATGATCAATAATAATAAAATAATTATCATTGTAGTATGTAAAATAATATACCTCATATGTGGTAGTGCATGAATATATACCTTATATTTCTTAAATCCGAATAAACATTAAAGACACAAAATATGGATTGAAATGTTAGGATTATTTGTTGAAAACGAGTTAAAATTGGTGGGCGAACTTTTTTGAGAAATCTGAAATTTTTAGTAACATGCTTTCTATTAGATTAGTTTTGAAATTTTTATCTTTTATTGTCATATTTTAGGAAAGACGTGGAGGTTACTATGCTAATTTTATTCAAGATAATGATAATGAATTTGTCAAAAAATTAGTCGATAATGATAAAAATATATTTTCTTTAGTGATAGCCACGTGTTATTTGTGAAAATGCGATAAAGTTAATCCATTTTTAAAGGTGATTTGCGAATGTTAGAATAATATATAAACACAATAATAACAAAATGACACTTTAAACAATTTTAACAAGGATAAGAATACTCAAATATCAATTCAAGTATCAAAACTACTTATGACATGGATAATAAGAAAGAAGAAGGCTAAAGAGATACTACACCTCCTAAAAGAGTTCAAACTTTATTTCGTACGACTCTGAAGCTCTCGTGATACTAGTAACGTTGACCCGATAGTCGGGTCAGAAATGAGTTCCATTGCGGAACTCCAACTCTCGGATTTACATGTAAAAAGAAAGAAAAATAAGGATTAGTAACTAATTCAAATTCCAATAAATGAATTAAACATGACGTAAAGATATGTAAAGCAAAAGACATGCACTTAGGACATAGCACATACGTACAATTGCTTCATGTTGTTACCGAAAACGAAATATGCCACTATAACTCAAATTGTTGAGAAGGACCCTTACTAACATAGGTTCTTGCTGTCAAAATGATTAAGGACTGAAGTTGTATTTCCTCGCCACTCTTACTCCCACAAACTTCATCAAATAAGGGACTTTAGAAAAGTAAGGAAGGGCAGACACCAATTAAGAGTATTAAGGATTATATTATTCTAACATGTAATGTAAAATTTCTCCTCTTAAAAGGATATATGAGAAACCAAGTACTAATTTCAACCATGATAGATACTTTCTCTCCATACCAAAGACACCATAAGAATAATATTTGAGGTACAAATTTGTCAATAAGATAAGAGAATGAAGACAACTATACGGCTACAAACACAGGTGCATGACACAAAATCACTAGTCATCCGGATTGCCTCGCCAAGATACGGGTCGGATTTCCTCCACCGTCCCGAATAATAACAATAATAAAAATAATAACAATTAATCACGAGTTCTGCCCACAAATCATTATTGTAAAGCAAATAATAAATGTCGTCATCTTCATCACCTCTCTTTTTGGTAGTAGCAAATTTGTTGTTGAAGTCCCACATCTGTGGGTTAAAGGGTCATTGTTCTCGGTCTTGTGCAATCCTCCCCTCATGAGCTAGCCTTTGAGGTGTGAGTTAGGCCCAAAGTCCATTTCTTTATCATAGTATCAGAGTCAAAGTCAAGTTCATCCAATTCATTTTGTTTTCAATGTTGGGTCCCCATCTTATATTGTCCACGCTCTAGATGTCCAGTCCTGGAGGGTGTTGGAGTCCCACATCGGATTCATTTTGTTCCCGATGTTGGACCCCCCATCTTATATTGTCCACGCTCCAGATGTTTAGGATGTTGGCCCCCCCATCTTATATTGTCCATGCTCCAGATGTCTAGTCTTGGGCATTGGGGGTGTTGGAGTCCCACATCAGATTCATTTTGTTCCCGATGTTGGATTCATTTTGTTCCCGATGTTGGACCCCCCATCTTATATTGTCCACGCTTCAGATGTCTAGGATGTTGGGCCCCCCATCTTATATTGTCCACGCTTCAGATGTCCAGTCTTGGGCATGCGGGGGTGTTGGAGTCCCACTTCCGATGTTGGGCCTCCCATCTTATATTGTCCACACTCCAGATGTCCAGTCTTGGGCGTGCGGGGAGTGTTGGAGTCCCACATCGGTGGGTTAAAGGATCCTTGGTCTCCTTATATGGTCTTGGACAATCCTTCCCCCATGAGCTAATTTTTGAAGTTGAGTTAGACCCAAAATCCATTTCATTGTTTCCAATGTTGAGCCCCCCATCTTATATTGTCCACGCTCCTGATGTCCAGTCCTAAGCGCGCGGGCAATCCTCCCCTCATGAGATAGCTTTTGAGGTTGAGTTAGACCTAAAGTGCATTTCTTTATCCCTCATGAGATAGCTTTTGAGGTTGAGTTAGACCCATAGTCTATTTCTTTATCATTTGTGGACTGTTTTTAAAATAAAGGAAAATGATGGAAAAGAAAAGTAATAATAATAGTACTGCACTACATAAACATGTTAATATTTTATATTATCTTGGTTTTTGTTGGAAATAAGAGAAAGGGAGGGTGGTTAATTTTGGTGGAAATCACAGGCCAAACAGGGAGAGGATAACCACTCCATGAACATCTGTTTTTGCTAATTTTGGTGGAAATCACAGGCCAAACAGAGAGAGGATAACCACTCCATGAACATCTGTTTTTGCTTCCTGTTGGCCTCAATCTTTTCTCCTCCCTTTCCGGATATGCTCCAAACAAGGTTCTTAAATATTATAATCATATGAAAAATATTTGTGTGAAAATAATGTTAAGTTATACCAAAAGAGTGAAGCATCTTTACAAAATAAATTATCACCTTCGTTTTCGAACCATGTACAGAAACGAAAAGAAACTGAGTTGAGGCCATTCCCTGCTTATTTTAGTTCAAGCGATGCACAAAAATGGAAGCAATTGTTTCAACAGCTTAGGCCAGCAACAAAGTTAGATCGAAGAGAGAGTTATATCCATGGAACAGGAACGAAATAAAAAGATGGAAACGAAGGGAGAAATTCACAAATTCCTTTCAAGGGTCCTTTCAAAACTCAATCAGCCACAAGTCAAAGAAGAGAAATATTTTACTAATCAAATGGAAACTTTTTGAACACTATTAATATCCAAAAGATACCTACTTGTATATGTCGAAATTATCCAAAACAACCATTCCCTGTATCATCCAATATTTAGAAGCTATTTTTAAAATCAACCAAACCTCATTAGATTCTTTAAGCAAAGCTCAGGACAGAATATGTTTCCATAGTTGATATAGCAAAACAACATCATCAACGAAAATTAAAAGCAAATAAATGGTGTATTCGCAAAATCGGGACGTATGGGAAATAGAAAGACTAGGGTAAGATCAAAAGGCGGCAAAGTTTTCATTTTTCTTGGATGTTAAAATACAGAACGGGCATATCCAGGAAAACGAGATTTACGGCAGAACCGGGTTTATGAAAACTGATTCATAGATAGTGAGCAATAACATAGTAACCCAAACTTGAAAGAAAATGTACAATACATTGACGTGCAACCCCCGCTCTAGACTAGATGATACAAGAATAATCACGGAGATGAACTAATGAGAGTGCGCGTCGAATCCGAGACTCGAAGTGTGCAAGTGAAGTGCAAAGGAACACCATATCACACACCAAGAACGGGCAATACACTACACTCTATAGGCACCTTTTGTCTTTTCTTCATTAAGGACATTTGAGACATTTCACTTATGTTTGTAGTAAGTCTATAAATAGACTAGTTTTAGGTCTTTATTTCTTTAGTTGTTTATTGATATTGAAAGTTGTAACACTTGAACCAAACTCTCTCTAGTGTGAGGAGTGTACCACCTTAGTTTAGGGCTTTAAAAAAACACCAAATCCGAAATGAGGGTGATGCTAGGGTGGAATCGCTAGTATTGCCAAACATTGTTAGAAATCTTGGTGCTTGAGTGGTTCACGCCCTCTTGTGTCATTGTAAGAGTCTTGGTGTTGCCTATTACAAGTATTAAGGGTCTTAGTGTGTGACATACACTTAGGTTCTTAGTTCTTGTGAGAGTTGATGTCTCACTTCCTATCCTTACACTTCTTGTAATCGTGTTTGTATTCTTGTTCTAGTAAAGCCGTGTATTGTTGCTATCTTGTTGTTGTTGTCTTATCATCTTGTGTTCATCTTGTTTTTGGCTGTTTTTGGTGTAAAATACACCTTGTATCATCTCATTCTTGTGGTATTATTGTTGGCCGAGACTTGTTCCCCTTTTGGTGCTCAATTTGTCTTGTGTTTTGTGTCTTGTTTTTGTGTTGTGAGTTAATTTTGTTATCATTTGGTATCAGAACTAGGGCTGGTTGTGTTCCTACACTACCAATCTTGGGCTCTCTAAGTTGAAAAATAAAAAAAATAAAAGTTAAAAAACTGAAAATTCCAAAAAGAAGCAAATCTGTCTATTCTTGTTATCTTAGCCGAAATTGTCTTGTTGTTGTTTTGGGCTGAGATTTGTGTCTAGATTTTGGTGTGTTTTTTTTGTCTTAGTAGTTTCTTGTGTTATCTTGTTGTTCACTAACACCCTTTGAGTCTAAAGTCCAAGATTTGAGCTCTTGTCAAAGTGTTGATGAAGGGTGGACGGCTAAGAGGTTGTTGTTGTTCATATTGTTCTTGTAGTAGTGTTCAACAAAAGGAGTTGTTTGATTTTGAAAATATAAGAGAGAGACAAGGCTTTGTGTTTGTCTTGGGAATACTTTCAAGACAACACCAAAGTGGTAAAAAAACAAAGGGCATCCAAAAAGCGTAGTTACTAAAAGGGTGAAACACTTTTCAAGAAGAGCCAAAAGAGGAAAGAGACAAGGCTACTACAAAAAGGTGTTTTACCAAATTAGTGCAAGTTGGTGAAAAGTTGATGGTAGCCTTTGACTCTTAAAAAGAGAGTCCAAACCTTGTCCACCTACACTACAATCGAAAATTCATCATCAAGGAGAGAGATTGAACAACTCAAGTTTGAAAAACATCATACTTCAACTACAACAACAATACGAGTTTAATTTGTGCGGTATTGTTGTTTGCGGTTCAAAACATGAACGTTTGTTGGTGTTGTTGTGTATGACGTTTTGGGACCCTTTTTTGTGTCCTTTGTTGGCTGTTTTTTGACATGTGGACTGTTTTGGAGCAATGGAACTGGAGACCTCATCCCCTCAACCCACGATGGACCACAATTCTACAAGTACCATTTTGGCCCTCCTTGATACTATGTCCCGTGACCTTGCTAGGGCGAATGCGGGTCTTGAAAAAATTATCTCGTATGTGGTAACTATGAGTGAGAGTTTGAATCGAATGGAGAGTCGAAAGAACTCTCGTGCTTTTACTCCCAACACTTTACTTCCAATGACCAATCCTCCAAGACCATCACCTAATGTCGCAATCCAAGCTCCAAATAGCCCTCAAAAGCGAGACATAACTAGGCCCATTTCCCCACAATTCGATCAAGTCCAACAAGGACTTGGACGCCAAATGCCTACACTAAAACCGAACCCTCTCATCCAAGATCCACTTAACCAAAGGTGTCAACTTTCACCAATTCATATTCCTTCTGTCCAAGCTCCACAATCGAACCTCCGCTTCACTAAACCAACCCTCTTGACCGAATCTCCACGTTACCAAAACTGATATGTCTATATAGAAGAGAATGGTAGAAAGGAACATGAAGGATATAGGGTCTACGACAATATTGCTATGATGGTAGGAGACTTGAATCGGATGAGATTGAAAGTAAAGCTCAAGATGGAGAGGAAGCTAAGATTCAAAATGAAGATGTCGGCCGAGAGGTGTTGTTATTGAGCTTGCGGGTTCTCCATGTCTTGTGGACTATTTTGAGCGGCTTCCTTTAAGTGGCCAATTGAACAAGGTAAAGCTGTGAATTTGTGGGCAAATTTCTCTCAAAATGGAGAGGATGATACATGAATAATCACAGAGATGAACTTATGAGAGTGCGCATCGAATCTGAGACTCAAGTGTGCAAGTGAAGTGCAAAGGAACACCATATCACACACCAAGAATGAAAAATACACTACACTCCATAGGCACCTTTTGTCTTTCCTTCATTAAGGGCATTTGAGACATTTCACTTATGTTTGTAATAAGTCTATAAATAGACTATTTTTAGGTCTTTAGTTCTTTAGTTGTTTATTGATTGAAAGTTGTAACACTTGAACCAAACTTTCTCTAGTGTGAGGAGTGTACCAACTTAGTTTAGGGCTTGGAAAAACCACCAAATCTGAAATGAAGGTGATGCTAGGGTGAAATCGTTAGTATTGCCAAACATTGTTAGAAACCTTGGTGCTTGAGTGGTTCACGCCCTCTTGTGTCATTGTAAGAGTGTTGGTGTTGCCTATTACAAGTATTAAGGGTCTTAGTGTGTGAAATACACTTAGGTTCTTAGTTCTTATGAGAGTTGATATCTCACTTCCTATCCTTACACTTCTTGTAATCGTGTTTGTGTTCTTGTTCTAATAAAGTTCTGCAATGTTGTTATCTTATTGTTGTTGGCTTATCATCTCGTGTTCATCTTGTTGTTGGTTGTTTTTGGTGTAAAATATACCTTGTATCATCTCGTTCTTGTGGTATTATTGTTGGCCGAGACTTGTTCCCCTTTTGGTCCTCGATTTGTCTTGTGTTTTGTGTCTTGTTTCCGTGTTGTGAGTTAATTCTGTTATCACTCGACAAACCCGATTCATGAAATAATAAACACAAAACACAAATCAGAAATGACCACTGAATGAGTGGAGATGACATTTTTCCGCATATTCCTAAGACGTCAATCTACTCCAAATCATGTTAACACATTTTCAAAGAAAAATAGCCCCTATAGTGACCGACTTGAATCAACACAGAGATCAATTACTATAACGCCCTGGTCTACACCCCGGACTCTACACAGTGCTTACGACGTCGAAGGACCACAAGCTAACTCATGACTAGTACCTGTTGTGAGCACTGAATAATAATACTAAAATAATATTGAAAATAGGCTGAAATGTCATAAGGTTCAAAATCTAAAATATTGGTAAATAATAACATCTGATAAAACATCTGAAATCTAAATACTATCATAACTAGTCTAGTCTGAAAAGCCTCTAACTGAACTGTCTGAAAGTGTTGTTGATGGGAAAAGCCCCCAACTAATGCAATACTGAAGCTACTGAAAATGCTGAAATAAAAACATATCCTCGATAGAAGAGGACTTACTACTGAATCTGATACTGCTGACTGAATCTGGCTAAGTACAGTCGGGAACCTGAGCGTCCGAACCTATGATATGAGACATCATACGCAACGAGAAAGTATGCGTCAGTACATGGAATATACTAGTATGCTAGATGAGGTAAGGCTGAATACAAGGGTTCATATACATGAATAGTAACTGACTGAATGATATAAAGTAAGTGAATCTGAGAGTACATAGATAACTAAAACTACTGTGAATATTGTGTATACTGTATCTGAGTTTTTACTGAAGCTGAGTATTGAGTTCTGATAGCTGAGTAACTGATATCTAAGATTACTGATAACTGAATTACTGATAACTGAGTGACTGTGTCTGACAGTCCTGATTCTGTATAACTGAGCTGAGTTCTATACTTGGATTGAAACTAAAACTGTGAGAGGTAATCATCAAACCGACATGCCCCTTTTTGAATAGATTTGGGGTCCAACCATTAACCCTAGCTGAAAGAGTGAAAGTATCGTGCCACGGGTAAGGACAACGGAAAAGTCACCCTCATCTAGAGGGTACCTTGAACGAGAACGATGGTACCCTCAATTGGCAGGTTAAAACACCTCATCAACCCTTAACAGGCAGGTTGATATCACAACCTATGTTGGCTACGCAGTTTTGGAATGCAAGGAATGCTTCTAAGTTACACCCTCTACTGGCAGGTGAGCCCCCATCCTTGGATTCATTCAGTGCTGAATCCTACTACCAACTAAATAGAACTGAAATGATTACTAGACTGATACTGAGTGTCACTGAGTTATGTGACTGACTGAGTGCTACTGATCGTGACATTATTGAGACTATTTATAATACCCCGTATTTTTCTTGCATAATTTAAGTCCAAATACATGAGTATTCATGTGTAAAAAATTTTAAATACTCATTATTTCTTAGTTTAGATCCTACCAAATTGTGAAAAATTTTAATAGCTTTCCAACGATATAAAATTCGCCTAAATCCGATAATTGGGTAAGAAGTTATGGCTACTTGAAGTTTTAGTCGTAAAACACCGTGATTTGGGCCTGTAGCTCGTCGCGAAGGAGTAAAAAATCACAATTGTCAGATTCCAGTGTTGCTCCATGATATTGGCACATCGCGACATAGACCCAGTTCATAATTATCCATTTCCAGTGGGAGGCCGCGATTCCACCGCGTCGCGCCGCTAGCCAATTTCCCAGTTGTCATTTTCCAGTGTGTTAATGCGATGGCGCCGCATCGCGCCTTTGGGAAAAATGAGAATTGTCTCTTATCCAGTGGCCCGTCGCGATTACACTGCATCACGCCGGAGCCAAAAATCAGGATGTTCAGTTTCCAGCTCAAGTTTTTAAATTCATTTAGGGATATTTGGGTCTTTTTCCACGGCCCTAATCAACCTAAAACACAAAACTTAACCCCTAATTGGACTAAATAATCATCATTTATTCAATTCCACTCAAAATTTAAGATCACCTTTTCAAGAACAAGAAACCCTAACTCTCAAAATTCAAGATCAAATCTCAAGAACAAACCATCAATCATCTCAAATTCCTTAACCCAGGTATGTTAGATGTTCATCCATGGGTTGCTTTCCCCCATGGAGTTCAAGTGTCCATTTTAAATTGCAAAAGCATGATCTTTTCAAGTTATTTTGATTTTAAATTATTATTTTACCCATGAATCCCCATAAACTATGATTTTACACCATGTATAACTGAAATTAGTGTTGTGATACAATTCTCAATGTTTTAATGTTATCATTCCTTGAATTAAATCATGATTTAGTGCTATTCATGTTGAATTCTTGATATTACTACAAGTTTCATATTATTCTCATGATTTGACCAAACTATGAACTACAAGTGGTTGATAAAATGCCTACAAAAATAAATGTTTGGTAAAAGCCTTCATAGTATGTCCCTTAAGCTTTAGTGTTGCTTTTCTATTTTTGCTATCGAGTTCTGAGGGTTGTGAATACTCAAAAACTTAGTTGTTTATCTAAACTCAGTATATTACAGAATAGTCTCAGAACCTACTATAAGTATTATCAGACTAGTTAGATATCATAATCAGTTAGGCTCAAAATAGTCTAGTATTTCTGTGTCTTTCAGTTTGGAGTAAGATTTAGCACCGAGCGAGTGTAGCATTGGCAGCTTCCCCATCAGATAGGCAGAGTCCCTAGTAGCAGTCCTTAAACTCCAGAATTACATAGCCAGCATAGGATATGAGAAATCACTTGTCAGTTTAGGCTTGACTATCTCGCAGGGGTCACCCATCAGTTCAGGATTGACACCCTTAGTCCTTCGGGACAGTACCTTAGTATAGTGGATTCACACAACCAGTGTTAGTACCTGTGGAACAGTATTAACACCCTTCCAACTGAGGTTACAGGTTGGACCCCAATTAGCTTAGATCAAGGCATGTTGGTTAGATGAAACCTCTCACAGTCTTAGCCACAGTCTCAGTTACAGTCTTAGTCTATTAATCAGTTCAAATATTTAGTCTTAGAGTTGTTTGACCAAAGTATACAGATATCAGTTAATTCAGTATTTTAATTTGCATATTTTATTCAGTTCATGTTATATGCTTGGTCATGCATCCTCAGTATCTACAGATTTTACGTATCTTAAGTATTTATAGACTTTTATGCATATACAGTATTTACAGATTTCACATATTTCTAGTATCTATAGATTCTATGCCTCTATTCAGTACTCCGTGTTTTACATGTGTATTTAGATAATTATTATTCCTGTTCATGAAACCATGCTTATTAGCCTACCTCATTTAGCATACCAGTACATTCAAAGTACTAATCACATACCTTTTCTTGCTCTATGATGTATTATATCATAGGTTCTGATGCTAGTTTTTGGATCGCGTTTATACCTCTCAGACTATCAGCAGTAACAATGGTGAGTCCTCATTATTCGAGGATGGATTATTTTATTTCATGTTTTCAGTCTAGTAGTTAGTTGGAGTTAGTTGGGGCCTATCCCATCAACTCACAGTTATTCAGTATAGAGGCTTTCAGACACTACGATCAGTTATTTAGTATTTAGGCTTTAGCTGACATGTCAGTTAGTTATTCAGTTTATCTTAGATTTTAGTATTTTATCAGACTCAGATAGTTATTTATTCAGATTCATAACTTAGTATCTATTTTCAGTTATTAAAACCTTATGGCGTATCAGTTATTCTTCCGTATGTATGGTTATGTTATTCAGTGCTCACAACAGGTACCAGCTCATTGGTTAGCTTGTGTCCCTCGAGACTGTAAGCACCGTGTGATGCCTAGGGTGTACTCTCGAGGTATTACAAACTTGGTATCAGAGCCTAAGGTTTTAAAGTGTCCTAGAAAGTTTGAAAGTCGCATCTAGTAGAGTCTTGTGCATGGGTGTGTAGCGCTCCACACTTATGGGCAAGAGGCTACAAGGCATTTAGGAAAAGTTTTCCTTCTTTCAGTATTCATGTTGTGTGACTGAGCATAAGCTTATGTTAAACACTCTGTCTAATCTATTCTTCCTTCCGTTTATAGAACACGTCTCCCAAAAAGAATAATAGTAGATGAGCAGGAAACCAGCCAGCCCCTCAGCCCGTCCAGGCAGATCCTCTGGACGAGCATGTCTCTCACATAAAATTCAGGACTGCATTCACTACTCTCACAAATTCTGTAGTAGCATAGAATGAACGACCAGCTACTATTTTGAGCAACCCAGTGGCCAATACTACTGTAACCAGAATTTGGGACTTCACTTGGTTTAATCCTCCTTCTTTTACGGGATCCAAGTCTGAAGAGTATCCACAAGAATTCTTAGATATGGTTTAAAAGGCAACGGATGCTATGGAGGTGACATCTAGTGAGAGTGCTGAGTTGGCTGCATATCAGTTGCAGGATATATCCCATACTTGGTTTAAGCAGTAGAAGGTAGATAGGGGTGTTGATGTAGGGCTTGTAGAATGGGAAGAGTTTGCCACAACTTTCTTAGACAGATTTTTCCCATTGGAGTTGAGGGAGGCCAAGGTGTAAGAATTTATTAACTTGAGGCAGGGCAGTATGAGAGTGAAGGAGTTTTCCCTCAAGTTTATTCAGTTATCTAGATATGCTCCTCATATGGTAGCTAACAACAGGTCCAAAATGAGTTAGTTTGTATCTGGCGTATCTGATAGTGTGGTCAAGGAGTGCAGGACCGCAATGTTGATTAGGGAGATGGACTTGTCTAGGTTAATGATCCATGCTCAAAAGATTGAGGAACAAAAGATTAGGGAGAAAGAGTGGAAATAAGAGGGCTAGGATGGGTAATTTTAATTTCAGTCATCCAAGGCCAGAGGGTGGTAACCGTCCTCAGTTTTATCAGAGATCTTCAGCCCCAGCACCTTCTTTAGCCAGTTTTTGGATCACGCTTAGACTTCTTAGACTATCAGCAGTAACAGTGGTGAGTCCTAAGCATTCGAGGACAGATTATTTTATTTCATGTTTTTACTCTAGTAATTAGTTGGAGTTAGTTGGGGCCTGTCCTATCAACTCACAATTATTCAGTTTAGAGGCTTTTAGACACTACAGTCAGTTATTTAGTATTCAGTCTTTAGTTGACATGCCAGTTAGTTATTCAATTTATCGTAGATTTTAGTATTTTATCAAACTCAGATAGTTATTTCTTCAGATTCATAACTCAGTATCTGTTTTCAGTTATTAAAAGCTTATGGCGTATCAGTTATTCTTCCACATGTATGGTTATGTTATTCAGTGCTCATAGTAGGTACCAACTTATGGGTTAGCTTGTGGTCCCTCAGGACTATAAGTACTATGTGACATCCAGGGTGTACTCTGGGGGTGTTACACTATACTGTAACCATTGTAGCTCTAGGTAAACAACTATATTTTTGGTATTGAATTCCCCCAGGACTCGATAGCATGGAAAATAAAGCGTAACATAATCTTAAAAGAATAATAATACTTGCTTGCTAACAATGCATTCATTTAGACACTTTGTCAAACACTTGATATACATGAGCTTGTACATGAATGAGATAACATAATAACATGTCATGCTTTCACTAGTAAATTCATAAGAATTTGATCAAACACATGGGAAGCATGGTTACTTCATATAATTCTAGTCAGCACATGAACATCACGAATATAATAATCAATTTTAAATTCAATGGTTTAGCATGCAATTCATATAATTTCCCATACACACTATTTTAATTTCATGAGACTAGTAATTAAAATCATGAATTGAAACCCAATTAATATCATGAACATGAACACAATCAATTTCAAGCATGGAAATCATAAATCTATAAACTTGTATGTTTAAATAGAATTCTGGGACTCCATGAGTGGAAGGAACCCATTAATGAGCACCTAACATACCGGGGAATATTAATTCTTAAAGGTTGTTTGAGGAATTCTTGAGTTTGCTCTTGATTTCTTGAAGCTTGGGTTTTGCGGTTCTTGAGAGAGAATGATTTGATTTAGGAGAAGTTGAGTGAATAATGATGTAATTAGGTTATTTAGGGGTTAATTTTGTGTTTAGGCTGATTAGGGTTTTGAGAATTGACCAAACAAACCCTGAAATAAAATCATGGAAAACTAAAATCCCAATTTGGCATGCTGGAGCGACGCAGTGAAATTTGGTTACCCCACTGTATGCGAATTTAACCCTTGGCGCGACGTGCCGTGATTGCGGAGTCACACTGGAAAGTGACAATTGGGAAAATAGTCGGTGGAGCGATACAGTGGGATCGTGATGGCTCACTAGATTTTTTCAATTACCATTTGCACCCTCTCTGTGATGCAATGATGTGCCAGTTGGCACACTATTTTATAAAAATGGCTATAACACTTCACCCGGGTATCAAATTTTAGTGAATTTTACATTGTTGGAAACTTGACTGAATTTTCTACGAATAGTAAGCTCTAAACTAAAAGTTAAACTGAGCTAGGGAAATATGGGGTATTACAATTACACACCCTCAAAACGACATGAGATGCCTAGATGTATATTACGAGAAACAATCTTTGTGAACAAATCCTGCAGTATTTTGAGCAGGGACATTAAAAGCAGCTGAGTAAGGTGAATTTCTCATACACCACTTATTTTTTAAACAAAAACCACTCATGATATCGAGCGAGACGGAATAAGGAAAGAAGATATAATTTACATGTTAACTCAAAACTAACCAATTTTCTTATTTGCCGAGATAGATCAATTTGAAGATAAACAAAGACTAACTTTAATGTATCTTGTATATTTGCGCATGACACGACATAATTTGAAAACGAGATGAGAATTGAGACGAGATCGCCTTATTGAAGTTAGTTGGTAAAAAATGGGAGACAATGCTAAAAGACATGTAGGATTAACAATAGAAATTCTCTTTTTACATGTCCCTCGACTTAAATTTTTGGAGATACCCGACGATCTTTACGTTGCTTGACTCTATAGGGCCAAAAATGGGTTGATAACTTACTCTTTTTACAAGAACAGAATGAGGATGATACGATGAGGAGGGGACAATAGCTCAAAGCAATCCCGAAATGATGAAGACATACACATAGACCACCATGATCGTATTTTATCCACCAAGTGGTTTCATAAAACAATGCCCCGTGTTTTATTCCGCAGTCCAACAGAAGCAATAACAAACACATAATCTTAACAAAAGTTCACATACACAGACCCCAATTTCTCGATCGACCAACTAAGCGATCAAAATTCATACAGCCACCCATAAAACTTCAATGAATTCAACTATCATACTCACCAAACCAAAATAAAATAAAAGGAAAGGGGACAAAGATGAGACGAAGAAAGGAATTCGTACTTTTTTGGGGCAACAAGCTAAGGGCTTTCACGTCGAGAACTTTTCAGCCAGCAGAATCAAACGCAGAACATAGATCTGGGCTAAATTAGAAAGAAAATAACTATTTTGAGACGTTTTCGATGAATTCTTTAGTTCCCACTTGATTTATCTCTGTTTTTATTTCGAATTGTTGCTCCCTCCTTTTCGATTTTCAAGCCCTTTTTCTAATCTTTTTTTTGCTAGGATTGAAGAAAACCCTATTTATAGGCCAAATCTGAACTTGAATGTCTGGATTTGAAACCAAAATTGAAGAAAAAAAGCAAAATTGAGATGGATTTTAAAAATTTGTCTCCTTATCCCCAAAATTGTATTGACTCTAACCGTTTTCATGGATTTTTGGGGTGGGGTAGATGGTCGCACAAGGGAGTGGTTAAAGGTTGTCTCCTAAGGTTTAAGTTTTGGGGGTGGAGGAGATGGGTGTGGGATATAAGAGGAGGATTGGTGGTTTGCCATTTCTTTTTGAGAAAAAGTTGATGGAGATTGAAGGGTATGGGGAAGGCAGTAAAACACTGTGACTCTGATTTCTTGAGAGTGAGAAAAGCCATATTATAGGTTGTTTTGTTGACTCAAATTTGGACCGTCTGATCGTTTGATCCGACAGTTAAAAATAAAGATCCTAAAAATATATTTATATATATGTGTGTGTGTGTGTATGTATATATATGTGTGTGTGTGTGTGTGTGTATATATATGTATGTATGTATATATATATATATATATATATATATATATATATATATATGAATAAATTTAAGAAAAAGTCAATTGAAAAAATATGATTATTTTTTATCCGTTCAATCTTTGATCGGAAAGGTCCGGACTTAATTTAAAACGAAATGAAAGGAGAAAATAACTACATAAATAAATAATTAATTAGATAAATAAAATATATATTATATATATATATATATATAACGATAACTAAAAATTTTGGGATCCTCGGATTGAAAAGTAATCAGTGAATCAAATTAATTCATATCTATTGTGGTGCAACGGCAAAGCGGACATAGAAATTATATTGAGTTTCGGGCTAATTTTCAGATTTCTAGGCTGAAATCTGTAAATAAAAATCGGCCTTTTGAGTAACACAAATAAACAAATAAATAAAAATTAAAGTTGGATTATTGTTTGCCCGAATATTTTTTTCTACTGATATTAATTTTATCGATGCTTCTCGCTATCCCAAAAATTATTTTTTATTTTAACGCATATAAATTACAGACGCGATTTGTATACGCATCCAATTTAATATCTTTTGTGATTTAATATATACGTGTATATATATGTGTGTGTAAAAATTAAGAATATAAGAAAATATATGTAAAAATAGGAATATTAAATATTTATTTTATACAATAAAGATATATACATATATACGGTCACAATATCACCCTAAAAATAAAAGATTAGAAAGAAAATACGATTACTAAAAGATATATACTTTTTGCGATTTTGATGTTTAAATATTTAATTATATTTAATTAAAATAATTTATAAAAATAAATTTTCTTTTTATTTAAAAATTTCATAGAAATAGAAAATTTGTAAAAAAATGTGAATCTTATTTAATTTTTGAAAATTATTTAGGATCGAGGAGCATCGGTAAAATGATTAGAGAAAAAGGGACGAGCCAAAATTGAGTGTCAATAAGGAGTTAGTGAAGTTTTTGATCCAAAAATTTGATAGAAAATATTTTCTCTATTTGAGGACGCACATCACATGTGTGGACGCATGTCACAACACAACTCGAAGGGGTGTGACCCTTCGAGGTACTATTTGAATTGAAATGATGACATGCGCGTTCAAGTGGTTATAAGCGGGCACTGGTCGAGTTGGAAGTTTCTAGTTTTAAGTAAAAGTGACCTACAGATGCAGCTCCCCATCTGCGAGCCCAGGTGGGATCCACAGGTGATCCTGATTTTTCAAAAAATTTTAATTTTTCATGAACCATTGCTTCTTCTATGAATCAACTCTTTATGGCTAAAAATATCTTATTTTTCCTCAGGTTTTAGTATGAATTTTTGAATTGATGATATAAGAGTAATCTATGAGGACGAAAACAAATACAAATACTAAAGAGATTAACGACGAAATTAAAAAATGAAAAGTAAAATGATAGATGATAGAAAATAGATAGATTGACACAATGAAAAGAATTGAAAGCAAACAAAGGGTCTATTAAACCCTTAATCCTCAATCAATTAAATCAAACAAACCACTTAATCTCTTACATTGACCGCAAAGGAATCGAAACGCCCTTTCAATTATCGCTTCCAAATAAGATTCAACAAGAATTTTTTCAAGCTTTCACATACTCTCTCAAGAGTTTTAATATCTTCATTATCCAAAACCAAATCTAAGAAAATAAGCTAGCTCTCAAGTATTTATAGTTTAGGCTAATTATTACACATTTAAGGCCCAAAATTGACCCCATTGCAAGAAAAGGCCCACTAGGAGCTATTTGACCAACACTTAAAATGTTAGAGTGGATCAAAGGTGGATTCAAAGTGCCTTGGGTGCATTTACCTTCCAAGGGAATTTCGAGCCCCGTTTTACATTCCTTTGACCTCGTCAAAGTCCTTTGACCCTCCTTAATGGTAATATTCATCCATGTGACATCTTTTAATAGCACTTAGGAGTTGCCAAGCACCTCGAGCATCATACGTATCCTATCCAAAGGTCTGGCGGTAATTTGGATTGAATCATTCTTCCCTTCTTGAAAATGATTCAACCTCAAATCCAAACCTTGTAAAACCAATGAGAGGACAAACTGTAACTCCCCAAGTTTGTACCCCGTACGCTACACAGTGCTCATAATTTCGAAGGACCACAAGCTAATCCATGACTGGTACCTGCTGCAATAAATTGAATAAGGTATAACAATACCAAAACTGAAACATCTGTCTGAAAATACTCTAGTCTTAAAAAGCCTCTAAAATATCTGAAATATGGAGTTGATGAGACATGCCCCCAAGAACTCCAACTACTGAAATTGTACTGATAAACTGAAATACTGAATAAAATAATCATGTCCTCAAATTTTGAGAACTCACCACTAACTTTGACTGCTGATAATCTGAACTGCTAAGGGTGCTCGGGAGCCTGTGCGTCTGAACCTGTGATATAAGATATCATAGGGCAAGAGAAAAGTATGCATCAGTACTTTGAATGTACTGGTATGCAATGTGAGGTAGGCTGAAATGCATGGGTTCATGTGCATGAACAATACTAATTGAAAGACATGAGTATAACTGAATGAGACTACATGTATTAATACGTACACTGTAATTGGGATCATGATAACACTGAATACCGAGTCTAAATACTGATTAACTGATATCTGAGTATACTGATACTGTATTACTAAAAACCGAGTGACTGTGTCTGATAGTCCTGATTCTGTGGAACTATACTGAGTTCTGTACTGAGCTGAGTGACTGTGGCTGATAGTCCTGAATCTATAGAACTGAACTAAGTTTTATACTGAGACTGAATCTAAAACTGAGACAGTGAGAGGTAATCATCTAATCATCATGCCCCTTTTCTGAATAGATAGGGGTAAAACCTGTAACCCTAGTTGGAAAGGGTGTTAGTACCGTGCCACAAGTATAGACAAGTTGTGATTTAACCCTCTCTGACAGAAAGCTCTTTCAACCCTCGCTCGCAAGAAAACTCGAATGATATGTATCAATCCTCATAATATCTGAAAGGAAGATATCTTAACCTATGCTGGCTACGTAGTTCTGTAACGCAGGGATTACTACAAAAGTTCAAACCCTCTATTGGAAGAAATGTCCCCATCCCTGGGTTCGCTCGGTGCTGAATCCTACTTCTAGCTGAATAGACACTGAGCTGATTTCCTAGTTTCTTACTAGGCTCAACTGAACTGTTATTGAGATTACTGAGTTCTGTTGACTGATGGAATATTACTGAATTTTGTTAGCTGACTGAGTTTAGTGAGGTCTAAACTGAATACTGAACTAGACTGAACTGATAATGAGTCTACTGAGTTTTCTTGAGTCCTGTAACTGACTGAGAGTACTACTGATGGTGACATGACTGAGATTATTCTATAACTGACGCTAACTCTAGGTAAACAGCTAAATTATCGGGTATTGAATACCTCCAGGACTCAATAGCATGAAAAGTAAATCATAGCATGAACTTGCATAGCATAAAAATTTTCACTTGTTCTAATGCATCTATAAAGACATTTTATAAAACACTTGAATGGCACAAACTAGTATACATGCTAACATTATACAATTTCACAATTAAAGTAACATGAACAACCCATCAAACACTCGGAACGCATTGTATATGCACATAGTACTAATCAACACATTAGCATCACAATTTCAATACCAAGTTCACAATTTCAAGGCTATAACATGAATTCATATGATACTACATATATAATAATTTATTCTATATGAATCTTTTAATAAACCATGAAATAGAACCCAATCAGAACGATAATCATGAATACACTTTAATTTCAAATCATGGAAATCATCAACTCAATCAACTTAAAGTTTAAAAGAGATTCTTGGACTCCAAGGGTGAAAGGAACCCTTGGATGAACACTTCACATACCTTAGTCGGCGAATTCTTGAAGCATAATGGTGGAAATCTTGAGTTTTGGATCTTGAATGTGATGAACTAGGGTTTGCTCTTGATAAATTTTGAAAAGAATGAATATATTTTTCCTCTTGGATAACTTAATGATATATTTTGGGGGCCGATATAAGGTGGGAAAAGACCCATTTAGACCTCTGGACGGGGTTTAAAAGACTGAAAATTGAACCATCGATACCCAGGACTATGGGCCGCATCATTAGCATCGACGTGATAGACAATACGGCTCGTCGAGTCCGCGTTAGTCGACGCGGCGCGTCAAGATCACATTGATTCACTGGTTTGGGACTCTAAAGGTGCCTCAAACGAAGTCTGAAACATCCAAATCTTATCCGAGAACACCTACAGACATTCCTGATCATGAATCAACTTAAAGATCAATACTTTAAGTTCATAAGGATAGTGAAATAGGTTCGTCAATTTACGAAAGCTAAAATGGCACTAAGTCTGAGTACTTAGTTAGAATTTCCTAAGCTTAGGACTCGTTAGCAAGCTTAAAGAACTGAGTTAAGCTAAGAATTTTACAGGGTCTCGCGCAAACAAGCACAACATCCTCATGATAGGGTTAGCACAAATAATGATAAAATCATGCAAATATTTCACACACTTAAGATATAACCAAGGATCCTTTGTTTTAATAATGAAAAGCTGACTAAAAAGGTTACTGAGGAATTGGCTATGACAAATATAAAGAGATAAGAAAATCACAAATGTCATAATGGCATCAACAATCCAAGAAGGTGAGACTACATTTATCTTAGGAGGCATAAGACATAATTGATTCATTATCTCTTCAAGAGACCACATCAAAAGTGGTACCACAAATGATTCAAAAATCCACAAGTGTTTTTCGAGATCAAAGATGTGAATGACCCATAAAGCATTATTACTCAACCAAGTTGACCAATTAACAAGTTTTCTATCTCCCAATAAAATATTTTCACGACTAGCATGGACATCATCATAGGCAAAGAGGTAGTATGGAAAGGAATCAATTATAAAGACATCATTAAGGTGCTAACATCTATAAAAATGTCACTTGGCTCAAAAGATTTATCACATAATGCACACAAGGATGGAATAAAACAATTTAAACACATATGACTGTAGACACGTGATTTTTGACCCTCCCGAGTTTTGACCTAATTTTTTTTACATTAAATATTTATTTATGTCAAAATATTATCTTTAGTTCTTATTTAATTTTTTTTAGTAGATTTCATTTTTTTTTTAAAATTGAAAAAATAAAGTTACATTTTAAGATTTTAAAAAAAAAATAATACAAAAAAAATTCAAAAAATATTTTCTTTTAATTTAGATTTTTATAAATAAGCTAGTAATTTTATATTCTCTTAATTATATTTTTATTTTTAATTAGTTATATTTTTATTCTTTTTTTCTTAAGTATAAAAATTAATTAGCTAATATTTTTATTATTATTATTAGTAGTATTATTTATGTTTTATATAATTTATTTATTTATTAAAAAATGAGATCATTATCCTAGTTAAAAAAAATATTCAAAATTTAAATCCTAAGCTACCTAAAAAACTCCCCCCAAAATACTTCTATTTAAGGACTCCCCAACCCCAGGAAGTCTATGTACATTCACTATCAGAAAGTCAGAAAATATATACAAAAAAAAAATCAGGGATGTACATTCTATTCCTGCAGAAACTAAGAGAAAAAGCAGAGAAAACATCAGAAGGAAAAAGTGAGAGACTGAAAAAATCAATCACAGAGAAAAAGAGAGAAAAGAATGTGAAGTTGAATTTGGGTTTTTGTTCAAATTTTTCGGTGACGACATTCTTGCAAAAATACTTGGTTCAATTTATAATACAGGTTTTTTTTTCTCATTTTGTATCATATTTCATAAGTTTTATCGTGAATCAAAGTGCAAATGAAGTTGTTTAAATAATTTCATGTATTGTTTAGTATGTACTATCAATTCTCGTTATTATGTGAATTTGGTTACTGTATTTATGTATTTGTATGTCAATTCAAAATTTAGCATATTCTTTTGTAAACTTGTATTATCAGATTTTCTATTAAGTGTCATTGTCTTTTTCACAGTCATATTTACATACACTAAAAATACCCAGTTGAAAAATATGCACAGCCTCACATCTAATTCACAAACATACAAAAACCAGTAGATGGAAAAGGAGAGAAAATAAGGAA
Source organism: Capsicum annuum (assembly GCF_002878395.1). NCBI lineage: Eukaryota > Viridiplantae > Streptophyta > Magnoliopsida > Solanales > Solanaceae > Capsicum > Capsicum annuum. The sequence goes on from NC_061121.1 coordinate 19,314,995, forward strand.
ACAAAAAAAAAATGAAAAAGGAATCGGATCAGAGAAATTAGTTGGAAAGCGGCCAAATTTTTTGAATTTTCCGGCGATTTTCTCGCCGGAATTCATTTCTCCATCTTCGTTAGCCCGTCAGTCCCTACCCGCTGGAAAACGTCATCACGTAACTGCCACCTCCATCCGGCCGCCGTTCTCCATCAACCATCAACCCTTCCCGTCATCTAAAAATCCCTCTGGCCAAACCTCTCTCTCGCTAGATCCCTCATTCCTTAACCTTTTTCAGGGATCATTAAGAATAACAGAAAGTGGGTCTCATTTGGGTGAATTTTGTTGGAAAATTGATATATTTTTAGTTAATGTGAGTCATGGGTTTTTTTAGGGAAATTTTAAGGATTCTGGAATGTTGAAGCTAATTATTATATGAAGTTTTTATTTATTTATTTATTTATTGATTTATTTTTGTTAGTTTGTGATAAAGATTTGGTTTCTTTTTGGGATTAAAATAAAGATTAAAAATAATATAATTGGTATATTTGTAATATTATTTGTTATTATTATTATTATTATTATTTATTATTATTATTTTATTCTTATTATTTTTATTTTATTGTCATTAATAAATTTTAATAATATTTTTTAAAAAAATTAATTAATCACCTTAAATGAAATTTTGCTTAAATTTATTGATAAAATTAATTAGTATTTCGAATAGATAAAATCGTTGCGAATTTATAAATGGCGAATCAGTGCTTTT
>NC_061121.1:19318733-19333797 GCF_002878395.1 Capsicum annuum
AAAAAAAAAGAAAATCAAGTAAAAGAACAAGATGCCTGAACTACGTTTGACCTGATTTTTGCTATGACAAGATAAGTAGGCAGCCTTAATCTGGGGTTCGGTCCAACCAAAAAAAATTCAAATTACCCATAATGAAATGAAACTGGGGCAAAGTTTATTTCCTTAAAAAAATCGATTCCAAAAGTTTTATGTTTCACCTAATGTTATGTAAATTTTGAGTCTCATGCCGACCTTTCTCTCTAACCCTTTCCAAAAGCAAAGTTGCAATCAAAGAAAAACCTTCAGATCGATCTTTGAGAATGTCGAGGTTAAACATGTTATGAGTGTATGATGTTTCATATTTGGGAATTATTTAAAAAAAATAGATGAAAAAATAAATGAGTAAAAAGGAGAGAGTTTTAATAGTGAAAACCCTTTTGGGCACCACAAGACGAAAGTGAGTTGAGAAAGAAATGAAAATGAGATAGGTATTGGCAAAAACCCATTAAGGTGCCACTAGCCGAAGAAGGATTGTGATCTAGAGGGAACATATTCAAGATTGATTCTATTTCAAACTCAATGAGTGAACAAGAGTTGTAATGATTAGTGTGGGTAGATCAGGTTGTTTAATTCAAAATGTATGTCATAATCATTAGAGTTGACTATCATTTTTAGATAATTTTTTTTTTGAATGGGATATTCATTGTCTTTTCTTTCTTCTCTATATTTCTATTTATTTTCCTTCTTGAGTCAGTTATTCAAAAAAAAATTATCATTGTCATTTTTCTCGTGTCCTTGAGTCAAGTTCATTTCAAAATAAGTGAGAAATGATTCCAAACTTACTATCAACTTTTTCAATTGCACAAAGCAAGATAAAAAGTCAATACATGAAAGATACATGATTGTGAGCTGAAATAAGAAATGCAGAAAGTTTTGTCAACAGACGAGTCTGGGAACTCATGGAAATACCAGGGTTCAAAGGGTTTATTTGAGGAGCATGGAAAAGTAGAAATACTGTGTCTGTTTCAAAGTCACTTTTGATAATATGAGTTTGGGTAAATATTGCATCAAGTTGGTGATGGATTTTAATGATTGGAAGCAAGGTTAAATATGACGAGGGCAAGAGTGATTTCCACGAAAACTAAAGCCACAAACCTGCCACCATGCTTTTGAACTCGTCAGTTTTCTTTGATGAAACAGGAAACAGGTTACTTTCAAATCAAGAACTTCAAAGCCTAAATATTAAAAGATGCAATTCCTCATTTTTGCAAATGCAAGAGCCGATATTGCTACATATGTTTAGTAATCACAATCATGGGAAAAATTCGTCATCCATTCACTCCTAGAAAGACACACTTTCTAGTCGTGTTCTTTAATTTAACTCTTAGGAGACACACTTCCTAATTTTTGTCATCAATTTTACTCTGATGAGATGCATTTCTTTAGCAGGGCTTCGATTCACAATCTTTCTGTACTTTTCAAAAACTATAATCTGATGATGCTCACAAAATTTTCTAGTACAAACTGGGGAAAAAAAATTTGTTCGTGTTTATTGAATTTTACTTTTTTCTCAGAACCCTCCTGAAGAATGGGAATTTATTTTTTGTCCAGGACCCTCCTGAAGAATGGGATGTTATTTTTCTATTTCACCTTTTATTTTGAGTTCAAGAACATATTTTGAAAAATTAGAAAAAAAGAAGTCCAGGAGTCTGCCTGAAGAATAGGGTGAAGAAAAGATAAAGTCCAGGAGCCCTCCTGAAGAACAGGGTGAAGAAAAAAAAAGTCCAGGAGCCCGCCTGAAGAACAGGGTGAAGAAATTGTAAGTCCAGGAGCCCTCCTGAAGAACAGGGTGAAGAAAAAGGAAAGTGCAGGAACCCGCCTGAAGAACAGGGTGAAGAAATTGTAAGTCCAGGAGTCCGCCTAAAGAAAAGGGTGAAAAAAAAGTCCAGGCGCCCGTCTGAAGAACAGGGAGAAGAAAAAAAAGAAGTCCAGGAGCCCGCCTGAAGAATAGGGTGAAGAAATTGTAAGTTTAGGATCCCGATTGAAGAACAGGGTGAAGAAATTGTAAGTCCAGGAGCCCGCCTAAAAAACAGGGTGAAGGAAAAAAAGAAGTCCAGGAGCCCGCCTAAAGAAAAGGGTGAAGAAAAGAAAGGATCTCCAGGAGCCCGACTGAAGAACGGGGTGAAGAAAAAAAGAAGCCCAGGAGCCCGCTTGAAGAATAAGGTGAAGAAATTGTAAGTCCAGGAGTCCGCCTGAAGAATAGGGTGAAGAAATTGTAAGTCCATGAGCCTGCCTGAAGAACAGGGTAAACATTATCAGTCGCAAGTTCAGGAGTCTGCCTGAAGAATAGGGTAAAGATTGTCAAGTTCACGTCAGAGGAAAGTTTGAAGAATAAATGAATTATAAAGCTCCTCTCAAATGCCAAAAGCCAATGAGAAGGAACATTTAGTGTTTCAATTTCAACTCAGAATAATGACTATTCGAGAAGTCATGAAGATTCAAGTCAAGATTTCAGAAAAGTAGCATAGATAGGATCTTTCGCTTGTATCTTCATTTTCTTTTTTTTGTTATTCATTTCAATGTAAAAGCAGAAAGTTGAAAACCGGAAGCTTGACGGAATTTCACTCGACCGTTATTTCTTTCTCTCACTTTTTACCTTTGAACTACTTGTGACCTGATTCTCTTAAAACCTAGGATATGTACGCGGTCCAAAACCAGGACTCGGTCATATCTTTTATTTTATTTTTATCCTCATTTTTCAAATAATCGGAGGATCAAAAGTTATTTCTTTGTCTACTTCTTTGTATGAAAACTCTTCGAGATTTCACACAAAGAGGGGCAAAATATAGACACATGATTTTTGACCCTCCCGAGTTTTGACCTTTTTTTTTTAACATTAAATATTTATTTATGTCAAAATATTATCTTTACTTCTTATTTATTTATTTATTTAGTAGATTTCATTTTTATAAAAAAATCAAAAAATAAAGTTACCTTTTAAGATTTTATTTTTAAAATAATACGAAAAAAAATCAAAATAATATTCTTTTTTAAGTTAGATTTTTATAAATAAGCTAGTTATATTTTTATTCTATTTTATTAAGTATAAAAATTAATTATTTTATTATTATTATTATTATTATTATTATTATTTACTTTTTATATAATTTATTTATTTATTAAAAAATGAGATCATTATCCTATTTAAAAAAATCAAAATTTAAATCCTAGACTACCTAAACCACTCCCCCTAAAATCCTTCTATTTAAGGACTCCCTAACCCCTGGAATTCTATGTACATTCACTATTAGAAAGTCAGAAAACATAGAAGAAAAAAAAATAGGGATAATAGTCTTATTGTTTTTATTTTACTGTCATTAATAAATTTTAATAATATTTTTTTAAAATTAATTAATCACCTTAAATAAAATTTTGCTTAAATTTATTGATAAAATTAATTAGTATTTCGAATAGATAAAATCGTTGCAAATTTATAAATGGCGAATCAGTGCTTTTTAATGTTAGATAAATTTTAAACACGTTTTAAAATGTTCGTTTCAAAATAAGAATGCGGTGTACACATCTTCCTGAGTCATTTAAAATTGAAGGATGCAATAATGCACCTTGGCAAATATTTTTCAAAAAATAATTTTCACCGTTTTAATACAAGAGTTATAGACAAATTTTAGATATTAAAAATGAGTGAATTTAGGCCTTAACATAACTTATCAAAATAGTTTAAGAAAAGATAATTCAATAAAAGCGACCGTGCTAGAATCACGGGACTCGAGGGGTGCCTCACACCTTCCCCTCGATCAACAGAATTCCTTACCCGGCCTTCTGTTTTCGTAGACCAACAAAGAGTCATTTTCTTTTTATTAGGGATTCAAAAAGGTAACTAGGAATACCATAACTCAATTCCAAGTAGCGACTCTGTAAATAAATTAATCCTTATTCAATACTGTCACTTTAATTGGAAAAACCCTTCGACTTGATTCCCTCGAGCGAAAAAGGGGTGTGATATGTCTGGCGACTCCACTAGGAAATAATAAGAATTTGAGCTTTTTAAATTTACTTATACTTGCTTTAATTATTGTTGATATTGTATTTGTTGGCCTTATGTGCTACTTGTCGCTTATTTACCGCTTTGCTATTGATTGAACTGTATTATAAACTGTCTTTTCTTGCGCACCCCCTCTGAGTCTCTGAAATAGGATAGAAGGAATGCAGCGCATGCATCCTACTTTCTTTTTGAGATAGATGGAGTGTCAAGGTTTCACTTATAGTCACACATGTTAGGCGGGGTTCGGATCGGCAACGAAGGCGGTGTTGCCCTGCTACCGACCAAGTTGTCCCTCTCCGGCTCGAGTGTTCGCTTAGGTAAGCTAGTCTAGATGCATATCCCTATTAGGCTTAAATTTAGAAGAACTGAAAACTCAGAATTTGGTTATCCCTATTAGGTACCGCTTTATTTGCATCATATGCATTTGACATAGCGGGACTCGACATAGGGGCCGGGTCTGTCTAGAACAGGTGACCTACTTTATAAAGCCAACATATGCATCCTACGTGCTATTTGACATTTATTTGGAAGGGTATTTGTTTGTTGACTAGCTTTGGCAACTTTAATATACAAGAGATTAAATTATCCTTACATTTAGCGAATCATTTAAAAAAAAAAGAAAAAAATTATTTTTTAAAAAAAGAAAGGAAAATTTTTAGTAACATAGTTTTACGATCTTTATGAACTACGAGGGTCTGATTCTCACTCTTTAGTAGGATATGTAGGAAGTCTTTCTCAGGATACGACCCTATCATTAGAAATATTATTCACAGATTTATTGGGGAATATTTTGAAAATATGATTACTTTCATAATTATTTTTCTAATCCTTAATTCCAATTTTTAGGTATCTTAATACCCTTGAATCTTTAGGAATCATGAAGCTAAATTTTTTACAAAAAGGCGACTTGGAACACCATAACTCAATTTCAAGTGGTGACTCTGTAAATAAATTAATCCCTATTCAATACCATCACTTTAATTGGAAAGACCCTTCGACTCGATTCCCTCGAGCGAAAAAGGGGTGTGACAATGACCTTTCCCTCTCAAGCAACTCTTTAAGGATGGAGATTTCACCAGTGGAGTCATGTTACTAGGAAGAATAGAGACCCGACTAGAAACCATACCATACCTAAATAATTGGTTCTTCCAAGAAGTTGGGTTCCCTCTAGTTATGGTGGTAGAGACGCTCCCAAGAATCCCCCAAGATACTTAAAATTGCCTAACCCTATGAAGGCAGCAAGAAGTCTTTAACATTCATGAACTCTTCCATAAATAAATAATCAACTTAGTATCCACAAGTTGTGTCCCACACAACTATAACGCACCGAGTCTGGTATCCCAGATGCTACACAATGCTAACAATCCCGAAGGGCCACTAGCTAACTCATGACTGATATCTGTAACTGAGCACTGAAAAATATACTCTAAATATGTGGAATAATGTTGAAAGGCTATAAGGTTCAAATATTTTATAAAACATAATATCTTAAAATACGGTATATGAATACCAAAATAAAATTGAATATAATTGTCTGAACATGCTATATTCTGAAAGCCTCTAAACTGTCTAAAAACTGTGGAGTTGATGGGACATGTCCCCAACTAACTCCAAACTACAGAAATAATAAATTGATAAAATAATCATGCTATCCTCGAATGATGAGGACTCACTGCTAGTCTGGCTGCTGAAGGTCTGATCTACTAAGGATACTCTAGAGCTCGTGCTTCTAAACCTATGGTACAAAACACCATAGCACAAATATGTCACTACGATTGGATGTACTGGTATGCAAGTGAGGTAGGCGGAATGCAAGGGGTTATATGCATAAACTATAACTGGCTGAATAATATGAACATGAACGCGTGAGAATACATGCATGAATACATAACTGTAACTGAAAACATAAGGATTCTGAATACTAAGTTTACTGATGACATGAATTACTAATAATTGAGTTCACTAAGACTGGATTACTGAATAACTTAGTCTATTGATGATATGAATTACGGAGTTTACGGGTAATCGATATCTGAGGTTAGCAGAACTGTATTATTGATAACTGATAATAGAGTATACTGATACTGAAGAACTGTTTGAGTTCTTTACTGGATTGGGTAACTGTATCTGACAGTCCTGAATCTGAAGAACTATCTGAGTTCTAGACTGAACTGAATAATTGTATCTGACAGTTCAAAAATTTGTAGAACTAAAAATCTGTAGAACTGAACTGAGTTATTTTACTGAGACTGAATCTGAAACTGGGGTTGTAGGAGGTAATCATCTAACCGACATTTGGGGTCCAACCTGTAACCTCAGCTCGAAGGGTGTCAGTACCGTGCCACGGGTAAAGACAAGCTGTGAGTAAACCCTCTATGATAGGGAGCTCTTTCGTCAACCCCTCCTGTAAGGAAAACTCAACGGAGATGTATAGTCCCTAGACTCGTAGGGGTACATCTCAACCTACGCTGGCTACATAGTTCTGGAACGTAGAGATTGCTACTAAGGATCATACCCTCTATGGCTAACAGGTGAGCCCTCATCCCTGGGTTCACTCGGTGTTGAATCCTACTCCCAACTGAATAGACACTGAACTGATTTTCGTAGTTCACACTAGGCATGATTGAGCTGTTACTGATGGTACAGTTTAACTAAATCAAATTGAGTTCACTCAGTTCAGTTGACTGACGAAATTGTACTAAAGTTTATTAACTGACAGAATGCTACTGAGTTCTGCTAGCTGACTGAGTTTACTGAGGTTTGAAATAAATACTTCTGAGATTTGATAACTGATTGAGATTATAGAGGTTACTGAGATTACTGGACTGATACTAAATTTACTGAATTTTACTGAGTCATGTGACTGACTGAATAGTACTGATCATGGCTCGACTGAGAATATCGTGAAAACTTACACTCGCTCTAGGTACATAGCTAAATTATCGGGTACAAGTACACCCAGGACTCGATAGTGTAAAACTGACAAGACATGACACTTCTTGAACACATAACCATAGTCAACAATTCATAATACAATTATTGGAGATTTTCATGAGGCACTTGATACTCAAAATCTTGTACATGAATAGGAATGTATATAAACATGTCATAAGGCATGATTCTTATTCTCTTAGGCATTTTAACAAATGCTTGAATGATACAACTTGCACATAAACTAGCATGACATGATTTCTTTCTCTTATTAACTCATATGAGCAATTCATCAAACACTTGGTGAGCATTACATATGTACATAACACTATACAACAAATAGGCATCATAATTCACATTCCCATTGACAAATTTCAAGGGTTTAACATAGTTTCACATGATACTACACATATATCACTTTACTTCACATAAATATTGCAATTATATCATGAACTAGAGAAACCAATAACATAATAGTCATGAACACAACCGAACTAAGTTATGAAATTTGTCAAAATATTATCTTGAGTTTTTGAAGAGGTTTCTTGGACTCCAAGGGTGGAAGGAACCCTTGGATGAACACTTGACATACCTTAGTTGGTGAATTCTTGAAGGTTGATGGTGAAATACATTGGAAATTGATTCTTGAATTGATAGCCCTAGGGTTTTGTTCTTGAGGATTTTGTGAATAATGAATAGGATTAGCCAAAAAAAGGCTAAATTTTGTGTTATGAGAGCTGAAGGGCGTGGAAAAAAGTCCGAAATAACCCTGTTGACACGGCTTTTAAACGACTGAAAACTGGGCACCGACACTATTAGCAACGCTGCGCGTCAGTGGCATCGACGCGATAGTCAATGTATCGCACCATCATCGCGTCGGTCTCAGTACTTTGACCCTGGCAACCTGTAACAATATCAACCAGCGCGATTGGCGACGCCGCGCGCCAAGATCCCATTGGTCCACTATTTTTGGATTTCGAACATGGTTTAAACGCAGTACAAAAAATTTGAAACTTGCCCAGGAACACATATTAACCCTCCTAATCATGAATTAGAAAGAATACGGACCATTAAAGGACATTAAAGTCACAAAATGAGACTGCGAACTTTCGAAGGCTAAAATAAACTAAGTCTGGAAACTTAGCTAGAACCTTCTAAGTATGGGACTCCTTAGCAAGCATAAATGGACTGAATTAAGCTTAAGATTTTATGGGATTTTATAACAATTTAAGCACAAGTCTGTCAAAGAAAGATGCAAGTATATAAGCAAAACTCCAAAGAGACAATGACATATTTGTCCTAGGGTCCTCAAGAATGAAACCACCTTTAAGAAAGGGGTCACTATTTGAAAAATAACTCACAAAGAAGGGTATCACATAAATGGAATTCCTCAAAAGTGTTTTCAAGACAAAACTCTCTCCTTGACCTACTAGTAGTGAAACCTTGGTCAAGTAGGTAGATACACAATGGTGAACTCCCTTGAATCTTTTCTTTACTCCCCTTCATTAAAAAATATTCATCTTTGTTGGAAATACCTCTCATGCACAACTTAAGTCTATCAAGTGGATTGTAAGTCCTAAGAAAGACTTTTCATCTTAGGATAGGTTACCAACATCCTTAAACAAACTTTGTTTGTCATATTGACCAAGCACCAAGCTAGGTGTATAAATATCACCATATTCCAATAGCTCATCGGGGTCAAATAGGTGAAGTAGCCAAGAACATGGGTCAAGGCAATACTCACTTTCTCCAAAGGTGCCATCTTCACCATTAGACTTACCCTTTATATGATCATTGACAATTTCATAAGCAAAGAGAAGGTAGAGATAGGTGTCTCACAAAGTAACTTCAACTAAGGTGTCCAAATACATATACTCACTATTAGATTCAAGATCATCACCATGAGTATTCTAATTAATAGAGACACATAAAGTAGAAGAAAAAACAATTTCCAAATAATTTACACTTTTTATTTTAAAGAATGAATCCTCAAGTAGACACATACTACCATTAACATCAAAGGGATCATAACTTACGTCTCCACAAGAATCAAGCAATTCATCCCCATATTTATCAAACAAGGGTGGGGTGTCATACAAAAAATCACAACCAAAATCATTTTCATAAAAAGAATCAGTAATTGGGTATCTCAAACATTCAAGTAAGTCCAAGTTATCATCACCCAATTGATCATTCTTTTTCAAAAGTAAGAGATCACTATCAAGAATTGGATAGTTAGCATAATCTTACTCAATCCTATATTCCTGATGGATTTCACGAACTAGGATAACATGTGAATCTTAAGCACACTATCTGTCACGACCACGTTTGGAGTCATGATGGTACATATCACATTCCACCAGTAGGTAAGCCGATACCGTAACCCAGAGCAATGCCAATGGGTTACCTCGGTAAGAACGTCCAATATGGACTCTATATATGAACACAATATATCACAACAACATTTCACAACTAAGGACAACTGATATTCAAACACAAATCCCACGACCTGATAGTATTAATACAAGAGCTTCTAAACTTGATAAGAGGAATTTACTATCCCAGAATCTAAAATGTCTTAAATAATCTCATACATTTGTTTTGAAAGCATAAGACAAATAAGGATAAAGGGAAAACAGGGAAACTCGATCTCCAAGAGCTCACCCTATCTCCGAATAGTCAACTCGCACGAACTATCTCAACGGTTGCAACTAAAACCTAGGTCTACACCAAAAAGGTACATAAGCGTAGTATGAGTACCAAAACACACGTACTCTGTAGGGATCACTGGCCGACTGATCTCAAATATAATGTAAAGACGATATAAAGTAAGACAATGATCTTAAAGGCAAGAGGTAGGATCGTACCTGAATCTGCTTTGATACCACTGTAACAACATCTATACTACTAAAGCAATATCCTGACATACTATTTTAATATACTCCTTAATCACCATAACAACTAAGTATCATTTCAAAAGCGTACAACCATATACACAATAGCAAAACATCTACTTGCCATAATCATCATCAACCATCTTTAGAACATACATACATGAACTTACCACGACGTCCCATACCACCGGAAAGTTCACCAAAGAGCACAGTAAAGAACTCATCACAGCATCCCATACCACCGGAGAGTACACAAAAGAATACAACCAACAATACCATAAATCACAACTACTCTATCAATTTATCAAAAATCGTGGGTAGCACAACCCCTCCATGACTCATTACCACAATCCACTTTCAAATACCCATACCGTAATTCAGCATAAAGAAAGCAACATTGTTATAGAATAGACATTTAATCATTAATTCTATAATTCATTGATAAATACCGCAAAGTCCATACTAATTAACCTTATTTTTCCAAAGTCAAAAGATTACAAGTCTTAAAATCACTAGTGATCAAATTGGGGAAAAACTACAAGCCACCTATAGTATAGGTTATTCAACTATCATAAGACCATTCTTTAACTAGCATTATCATGACATGAGTTATCAACTAAGACATCTCAAGTTCATATGTTAGGAGATAATTTAACTAACCATCACGCAATACTAGATTCATCATCACTAAGCATGTCACAACCTTAAGGACTAGTTTCCATATTTTAATCAAGTAAAGTCCATCAACTAGTTTACTAGGTTTCTAGGTTTCAAATAATAATCATATATTTTAGAAGTAGCTAGTTATCACATAAGCCACCTTACTAGGCAAGATTTCATAATATAACCTCTTATTCAAGTCAAGTATATATATTAGGTTAGCCCTTGAATTTCTTATGTAAGTTGACACATAACGTTAAGCCTTAACTCAATATTAGGCATAAATTTCCTCTAGTAGCTAATTTAGCATCAACAAGGGTCATACCTCTTATATAGTGATTTGGAACAAGAAATAAATAACAATTTACCAAGAGAGACCTCAAAATTCAAGCACATAGGCAGTTGGCTCCACACGACCTAACCTTACAAATATCAATGCATATAAGTAAATTTGCCCCACACGGCATCATAATGTTCTTACCTTTTCTGAATTCCTCGGGCATCATTACAATATCAACATATTCCTTCAGATTCATCGGGCACAATCATAATATGACACATTCCTCCAGACTCAAACCGGGCATCATCATAACATCACGTATTCCTCTGAATTCATCGTGCATCATCATAATATCACACATTCCTCCGGGCTTGAAGCGGGCATTATCATAATATCACATATTCCTCCGGACTCAAATCGAGCATTATCATAATATCACGTATTTCTCCGAATACAACAACATACATCAACATACATAGCCAAACCAATAAGCATACATAAAAGCTCGCAATATATAAAGAAGTAGGGATATGGGATAACACTTGCCATTTTACCTTACTAATAAGCTTCACACATAATATGAGCATCAACAAGAGCATGAGTATTTACCAAACATGCACAGTAATCACTTAGCAAGGGTATTCATATCATGATCACAAGATAATTCGATAATCAAGTGCAACCATCACAACTCTTGCACACATGTATATAGCTTGGACAATTACCACGTATCTAGGTTGATAACCATTTACTTATTTCAAGGTGGGTCAAGTCCCACTTCTAAATTCCGAGAATGCCAAGCTTACTAACACATGTCTAACTTCTACCTGAAATTAGGCTAAAAATGAATTGCTTTGTAGATGATCCTTGTAGAAGAGGCGGATTCTCATCCATACCTCACCATAAGGGCTTACCAATCCTTTCTAGGTCAATAGGGAAAGTCTCTTCAAGAATCCTTCTTAAGTCAACCCAACACCAAGGTCATCTCCTATCTAGGCATTATATAGGTCAATACACTCTTAGGGATAGATAAGTATACCATTCATGTCTACTTAGAACAACTATAGTGTTCTCACACTAGTTATGAGACCACAATTAAGCTAACCATGGTCCTAGACTAAAGGTCAAATATCATACCTTACAAATCCATGGCCTATAGCATTTAATAAATCCCAAGTTTACTATTTGCTTAATTATCGTCTAAATTCCCCACCTAATCTCACAAGATATCAATGATTACATTACAAACAAGCTCAATCTATACTACGGGTAAGCCTAACCTACCTTAAATCCAAGCAACTCACAAACCAACGAGTTTTTACTTTTCTTTTCGAGAAGCTTCCCCTTCCACAAACAATGCTATCCATAATACAATCTAAGCATTACAACAAGAATGAAAATACCCATTATAGCACCATTGTGCTATGGGTTTCAAATGGACACCAAAATCCCAATTGGGTTTCACCCTTGGAAAGGAGTTTCCAAGACCAACCCATAGCCTAATTATCTTTAGAGAGTTAAAACCCTCAAGTAATTTGAGTTAATCACTCTATTTTGGGGATACAATTAACCACAATGATTTAGGGGTTTTGAGTCAAGAAATCATGAAATCAATATCAAATTAGAGAAATTTTTATCTTAGATTTATAGTGAAAAGATGGATTACACAAGTTGTTAAGCTTCTAATCAACCCACAAGACTTATTTTTTTGTCAACAAATATTTATGGATGCTAGGGTTTTAAAAATACTGAAAAATGGCTCAGAAATCGACCAAAGCGGCTTTTTATACGAGTTTAAATGGGCCCGCAAGGTCAAAACTTATTTTTGATATTTCGGACTTCGTTTTTTGCAAACGAACTATGTAACCTCACTAAATTTGACATTTTGAACGTATTGGTGAAGTTGGATTTCCCACTCAAGGTCATTTAGGCCACTTGTGGCTTCCACACTCATATATTTTGATTTTTGACTTTTCGACTAATGGGTCAAAATGAGATAGGGTGCTGTGGGATCCGAACCAAGGGTCTATCCATCCTAAAATTAATATTACATAGCTGCTGGCATAGTCAAAATTTGCATCTAAAATCATTTTATTGAATTTTTTGCTTGGCGGTTATTTGGAATCGACGAAGACTTCAAATTGGAAAAGTGGTTCTAAAAATCAAACGAACTGTCAGGTAATCGAACTATCAGTTCCAGCAAGTCACTAATGACTTGGGATGACTATGGAGGAGCTCTATCAGCGAAAATAAGAAAGAACACGGCTAATGACCTGAAGGGTCATTATACTATCTTTTCTTCTAAACACAGCTCATTTCATTATACTATCTTTTCTTCTAAACACAGCTCATTGCACATCACTAGGTGTTATACAAGGAGTGATCTCACTGTATTTACACAAGACAACTTTCTTTGAAAGGGAATCACTATTCAAAGGTAAAGAGTTTAAGCAAGCAAGTTCACTCTAAAGAAGATACATGTAATTGTTCACAACATTTTCATTCACATGATTAACTCTATCAACACTATCACTAACTTGAGACTCATCAAGCATACCACACATATGCTCAAGTAGTGGACTACACTCACTAGTAAAATGATCATTACACACCTCTTCACTAGTTGTTCGCAATTCACATGCCAACCTAGACTCACCTTGATTTTCACAAGGGTCAAGTAGTGTGTGATTACTTATATCACTTGCCAATGAGACCTCATTCAAGTCACATGTGCTAGCACTAGGTGAACACAAATCAATCTTGCTAGAAGAATCAATTCGGTCATCTAGAGGATCAACTAGTGCTTGCGTACCTAACAAAAACTTGATAATAATACAACTTAGCAATACCAAGAGTATCACAAAGGGAAGACTCATGCAAATTTTCTTTAGGCAAACCACCAACTACACTCACTTGGCTACTAGCCACATCATGATATTCTGGGTATAGAGAAATATAAGAAATAACAACTTTTCCTTGTAGCTAACATGAAGTGTGGTCTTCACCTTGGTATTTATCATGGGAGCTCATTTGCTCCTTTAGAAATCTCTTATCACCAGGGAGTTTGCCAAGTCTATTTCCTTGAGTCATCTCTTCATCACTCTTCCCAAAGTTGGAATTCTTAGCTAAGAACTCCATTAGATCTTCAAGCATATGTTCATAGGGAGCTTTTCTTGGATCCTCCTTTGGAAGTATATGTTCTTGAACCTACACATAATAAGGGTTGATATTAGGTAAAATTTTAGTGTCATAGTTAGTGGGTAACAAGGGGTTTGTGTTGACAAGTCCAATAATTAAGTATTCCTTGTTCACACCTTTAAAGCAACTTGTTGGCTCATCATTCTTAGTCAAATCTTCTTGTTTTTGAGCAATGTCTTTATTTCCTTGTTCAAAGGATAATTCCCTTTCCCTCTTCTAAACTTTCTCCTTCTTCATTACTTTTCAAAATCCTTTCATGATCTCATATTCTCTACCCACTTGCTCATCATTCCCTTCTAAGATCATCAAGTTTGGCCTATGGGTTTGGTCATCTTGAATTTGCTCTATGGAATCAAGGAACTCCTCCATGCTATCCATTATTCGACCCAAAGTATAAATGCTCCCTACAATTGAACCAACCTTAATATCAAGTGATCCTATCTTAGCATCTATGGACTCTATTTTACGGTTGAGAGATTGAATGGATGCTAAAATAGCATTTGTTGAGTGTTTTTTCATGGTTTGTGAAGCTTTGCCTTCCGGAGCCATTGTACCAAGAAACTAAACACTCAACAAAGATAACAACGACGTTAGCGTTAGTAAAATTAAAGCTCACTATCACTAGTGTTTACACAACTTTGATTGCCTCACAATTAAATAGGCCAATGTTGAAAATTGTTTATACTTTGGTAGTTCATAAAGTGTCAATTACTACATGTGGCCTGAATGAATTTTTGTTTGAAAGACTTAATTAAAGATGTAAGGACTTGGATCAAGAACTAACAATGATATGAAAAAAAAAAGAAAAACTTGAAGAAAATCGGACGATGAAGGAATTCAAACTCAAGAACTAATCAACAAACTTAGTAGATTAATTACTAGTTGTTGATAGTTTAAGAATCAAGAGATGGATTTAAGAATCAGGGAATAAAACTAAGGAATCAAACCTGATCAAAGGAGTAATTGAAGTGTAGAATTTTTGTTTGAAAACTTGGATTGGCCTTGGGAAAGGCTGATCTGCGTTTGAGATGTGTTATACACCTTGGGCACAGGTCAACA
>NC_061121.1:19336797-19383592 GCF_002878395.1 Capsicum annuum
TTCTGGGTATAGAGAAATATAAGAAATAACAACTTTTCCTTGTAGCTCACATGAAGTGTGGTCTTCACCTTGGTATTTATCATGGGAGCTCATTTGCTCCTTTGGAAATCTCTTATCACCAGGGAGTTTGCCAAGTCTATTTCCTTGAGTCATCTCTTCGTCACTCTTCCCAAAGTTGGAACTCTTAGCTAAGAACTTCATTAGATCTTCAAGCATATGTTCATAGGGAGCTTTTCTTGGATCCTCCTTTGGAAGTATATGTTCTTGAGCCTACACATGAGAAGGGTTGATATTAGGTAAAATTTTAGTATCATAGTTAGTGGGTAACAAGGGGTTTGTGTTGACAAGTCCAATAATTAAGTATTCCTTGTTCACACCTTTAAAGCAACTTCTTGGCTCATTATTCTTAGTCAAATCTTCTTGTTTTTGAGCAATGTATTTATTTCCTTGTTCAAAGGATAATTCCCTTTCCCTCTTCTAAACTTTCTCCTTCTTCATTACTTTTCAAAATCCTTTCATGATCTCATATTCTCTACCCACTTGCTCATCATTCCCTTCTAAGATCATCAAGTTTGGCCTATGGGTTTGGTTATCTTGAATTTGCTCTATGGAATCAAGGAACTCCTCCATGCTATCCATTCTTCGACCCAAATTAGAAATGCTCCCTACAATTGAACCAACCTTAATATCAAGTGATCCTATCTTAGCATCTATGGACTCTATTTTACGGTTGAGAGATTGAATGGATGCTAAAATAACATTTGTTGAGTGGTTTTTCATGGTTTGTGAAGTTTTGCCTTCCGGAGCCATTGTACCAAGAAACTAAACACTCAACAAAGATAACAACAACGTTAGCATTAGTAAAATTAAAGCTCACTATCACTAGTGTTTACACAACTTTGATTGCCTCACAATTGAATAGGCCAATGTTGAAAATTGTATATACTTTGGTAGTTCATAAAGTGTCAATTACTACCTGTGGCCTGAATGAATTTTTGTTTGAAAGACTTAATTAAAGATGTAAGGACTTGGATCAAGAACTAACAATGATATGAAAAAAAAGAAAAACTTGAAGAAAATCGGACGATGAAGGAATTCAAACTCAAGAACTAATCAACAAACTTAGTAGATTAATTACTAGTTGTTGATAGTTTAAGAATCAAGAGATGGATTTAAGAATCAGGGAATAAAACTAAGGAATCAAACCTGATCAAAAGAGTAATTGAAGTGTAGAATTTTTGTTTGAAAACTTGGATTGGCCTTGGGAAAGGCTGATCTGCGTTTGAGATGTGTTATACACCTTGGGCACAGGTCAACATGTTAAATGCATGAGAAATTGTCTTGGTATGTTGCAGCAGCTAGGAAGTGTCCAGAGCATTTCCAACACAGGCGAAGGCTTACACACTACCTTTAGGTGCGGCAGCAGGCTGAGAGCAGTTGCAATACACTTTGGGTGCAGGTCAAGAGCAAGTTGGCCGCCTCTCTCTACTTGAATAATCGAAATTGCCTCTTTTGTGGTCCTCTTTGCACTTTCTTTTGAAATATACTTGGAATCCTTTGGAGGTGCTTTAGTAAAAATATTTTTACACTCCTTTTCTTCCTTCTTTTTGGATCAAACAACCAATTTTGGATGAACTTTCAAGATGAAGATAACAATCTCACCAAAAAGCTAAGAATGCCAAATTTTTCAACTTTTTCTCCTTAGCTCGGAATGAGTTGAAAATTTGAACCTAGGCACTTTCAACCTTCAAAACTCATTCCAAACATCATTTAGCTCAAATTCTTCAAATTTTTAATTCACTTCAAATATCTTCAACCCAAGCTTCAAATGATTATGGGAAGCTTAATATATCTCTGATTTAGGTCAAATTTGATATTTGGATCCTAATAGTGTTAGGGAACACAAATCTAACTCTAGAAATACAAGAAACCTCAAAAATTTAAAACTCAAAATTTAACCTAAGACCTAAAACATGAATAGTAACTTTTTTGTGATTTTTAAAATTTTTCACGACGACTAGACTCAAGATTATATTCGTAGGAACGAAATTAAGCTCTGTTCTGATACCAAATGATAAAGAATAATCTACGAAGATGAAAACAAACACAAACACTAAAGATAAGACGAAATTGAAAAACCAAAAGTAAAAGGATAAAAGGATAGATATTGAAAATATAGATAGATTGACACAATGAAAGAAATTGAAAGCAAACAAATGGTAGATTAAACCTTTAATCCTCAATCAATTAAACCAAACAAAGCACCTAATCTCTTACGTTGACCACAAGGGATCAAAACGACCTTACAACCACCGTTTCTAAACAAGATACAACAAGCACTTTTCCAAGCTTTCGCTCACTCTCTCAAGAGTTTTCATTTCTTCATAATCCAAAACCAAAACTAGGGAAATAAGATAGCTCCCAAGTATTTATAGTTTAGGATAATTATTACACATTTAGGACCCAAAAATGTCCCCATTGCAAGAAAAGGCCTACTAGGGGCTATTTTGACCCGCTCTTGAGATGCTAGAGCGGATCAAAGGTGGATCCAAAGCGCCTTAGGCGCATGTCCCTTCCAAGGGGCTTTCGAGCCCCCTTTTGCACTCCTTTGACCTCGTCAAAGTCCTTTGACCCTCCTTAATGGTAATCTTCATCCATGTGGCATCTTTTAATAGCACTAAGGAGTCGTCAAGCACTTCGAGCATCATATTTATCCTATCCAAAGGCCTGGAGGCAATTTGGCTTATATCAAGTGATAAAACATCTTCTTCTGAAAAACTCTAATGTGATCTTCAACTTGTTGAGTGAGTTCGTTGTTCAAAAAATTTGAAGTACCACTATTCTTTAAGTGAATATTTTATCCTGAGAGGATATGTTTCATTAATGACCACGGGTACTTGAGGGAATTAAATTTCTTAAGATACACCTTGAATTCGGTGGACGTGATTCTATCATTTCTGTCTTCATCTCTTTCTTATGATTTTGCTATTTTTTAAAAATAATTGAAACTTCATTTTGATAGTTCATAAATTGTTTGAACTTATGTTTGAAATTATTTAACTTTTTTGTATTTCTTGAACTTGGAGTTGAAATTTTTACTGTCAATACAAATTTTGTACCTGAAAAATAGCACAAACTCCCATCATCATATGGCCAATGTAGCCAGGATGATAAAAAGTATATGAAAGAAATTAAATATGTCACATAGACAGAATAGATAGGTCCACACCATATAATAATGTAGGACTACTTCATGGGATTCTGCTCCTTGGAACTACATGAAATTAATTAAAAGGAAGAAGGATAATGATAAATGTTGAATAAGAGAGTGTCCAAAAGGGCTCACACAAAATAAAGACAAATGTCCCAACCAGTAACATGGGATTGCCAAGAAATAGCCCAAAGGATGTCTGGAGAGTGAAAGCGAAAGGGACTAATAAGCATGGTGGTCTAATTAGGGTTATCAAGCATGGAAGTCTGTTAACTTTGTCCTCATGGCACTAGACCAAAGTGAAACCAACTAGTCCTTACCCAACAAACAACATTTTTTGTTGGTTGTTATTCAAAATTTAGACATTGTGAATTCTGAATCGAAAGAATAGGTTGTCAGTTGAATAGCAAATTATATTTATACTTAACCTACGACAATAACAACAATATATTCAGTGTAGTCTCAAGATAAGATGTATCCAGATGTTACCCCTTGTGGGATAGAGAGAATGTTTCTGAAAGCCATCGACTCTAATTATACTTCTTTGCACATATTCATAGTACTGTGCATGTACTCCGGAACATAACAAGATCAAAGAAGAGCCATCAATACAATTATGAGTTCGACACAATCCAGTAGTTTTGACTTAAACCTTATATTACCGTTAAAAGAATCATTTACTCCATATCATAACAAGTAAAAAAAGAAATGATGGGCCAAAACTCATAAAACTAAAAATTCTAGATCTATCACTATGCAGGATACACTAAAGTTGTCAAATAGTTTACTCACAAAATTTAAATTTAAAAACTTGAAGAGGATTGTACAGGCTTTATAGGAAGAAAGGAAAATATAGGAACCATAGACCAATTAATGATGAAATGGGGTTAAAATAGTTGCAAGCTTTGAAATTAATGGTTGTGCAATAATTTATGTTCCTTTCTGTAATGTAACTGTTTGTACTACAAAGGAGAGACTATTAATGTATCATAATATTATGTAAGAGAAAAATACTGTAGATCAGTCAAAAGATAAAAGGAAGGAAAATGGAAACTATAAGTAAAGGTTGCATGGAGATTATTAAGCATATATAGTGTTGGCCATTCATTACTCAATCAAATGTTGTTCTCCACTTAAATAACACTATTAAAAACAAACAGAAACTAACCACAGATAAATTTTATAGCTAAACAACTTTGTTGTTAATCCTATTTAGCAACTAATCAATGATATCTAATTAGGTAAAACAATTATTAGCTGCGAGCAATTTACGGCAAATTATTGACGAATTTGGAATACAGTGATTATCCTCGACTTCAATTTATTCTTTTAAAAAGATTAATTAACAATTACCACCAAATATGATATGATGGATGTGATTCTTCCACCGTAACCAATTATTTCAAAATCGAGCACAAAAAAATTGAACGAATCTACTTTCCCTCTTTAACTAGCCTCTATACGCTAATTTAAATTAGTCAAACAGGCAATTATCATATGTAGGATAATTAAATCAGCAATAATAACATACTTAGTTCCACAAGTAAAGTATGAAAAGAATAGAATGCGCAAATCTTATTCCTATCTCGCAGAGATAAAATGATTATTTTCGAAATCGTAGGATAATTAAATCGAAAAAAATCAATTTCTTTTTCTATTAAAAAATTCAAATTAGACAAAACATTGAGCCAAACAAGGATTTAACAAGACGTAGCTAGCTAGCCTCCTAGGCCAAAAAGTTTGGCATGCATCGTGAACATTGAAAAACATTATTACTTCTACTATTTACTAGCTCTAACAGTAGCACTAGAATGATCAAAATAAGATAACAGAGAGGCAGTATTACAAGTCAAAAACAGTGACCTGACAGAAAGCCGTTAGGAAGAAACACCAAAATCACAAAACAACACTAAGCTAACACTTGTAGTGTGTACTAGGCTTCTCTCCTTTTAATTTATTTGTCTGATTTTAATTTGAGATAAAATTATAAAAAAATAAAAATATCTTTTAAATATTATGATCTTAAATTAAAAATAAGTAGAATATATATCAAAATATCCAGAAATGTTATGATTTTAAACATATCATCTAAAAAAAGTTAGAACTAAAGAATTCGAAAACATGGAAAAAATATTCTTTTCTAAATAAATTAAAAGAAGTAAGACAGATAAATTAAAGCATTCATTAATAATACCTAGCTAGTTGTAAAATAATAGACAATTGGCCATAGAGTGCTAGCTAGTAGTTGTAGCAATAGTACAACTATTACTAGCTATAGTACAACTATTGAGGCATTTAACAATGAATATTTGTATGGTTGTGGGGTTAATGTGGTCCTCTATGAATACCCTAAAGGACCCTATCAATTTCTTTTACAATATGAATTCATAGAGGGGGGACATGAACTTGATCGATGTGTTTTTTTCTCCAATCCTTCATCTACCACTTTCTAACACAAGGCAAAGAGTAATGAGAGTTTGCCTTGCCTTTAAGACATGTCTCATCAATCCTCTATGAAAAATAAAAAAGGTTAAATACATCGGTGCTCCTCTAAATTTAGCACAATCTTTTATTTTGATACCTTAATTGGATCATGTTTATTTTTGACATCTCAAGTAGCTATAAGTGTGTCATTTTAACACTTTTCGGTGACATAGCAAAGAAAGTGCATTACACTGATGAAATTTGATCGATTTTCCCCCCCCCCCCCCCCCCCCTCTTCTTCTTCTCAATTACTCCCGCCATTTTCCACCTTTTTCCCACCATTTTCCACCTATTTTTTTTTCCACCATTAACTTTGCTACACTTTCTTTAAACTGTAAGAATATGCAAACAAAAATGAACATATACAAAAAGGAAACAAATATATGAAATGAAAAAGTAGCTCGTCGATGTTGTTGAGATTTAAATTTTTTGGTAATTGCAGAATTAATTAAGGACCTCAATGCAAAGAATTTCTGCATCTTCTATATAATTTCTTGATAGAAAAAAAGAAGAGACTTTTGCTGTGAATTTCAATTTTGTTATTGCAATCACTTGTCCCTACTGTTATTGAGAAATTTGAAAAAATTTTAAAGATATTTTTTAGAGATGAAAATTGGAGAAGATGATCGAGGAGGGAGTGGGGATGGGTGGGGTGGGGTTGCGTTGCTGCAACGTTAGTTTGTGGGAAGGGTGGGGGAAGGGGTTGCTGCAGCAATTTTGGGGTGGTGGTGGGGTGGCAGCAATTTTGGTGGGTGGGGTACTTGAAGAAGATGATGTTGGGGTGAGGGGGGGTTATTTATGTATTAATTTTTTATTTAAAGTTAAAGTTCATTATTTAAAAATTAAATTTTAAATTATAATTTATTTAAAATTATTATTTTAAATAAGAATGCCACATGTCTTTTTTTAATTAGTTGTATGTCATGTCAGCAAACGTGTGTATTATACACACTTTGCAAAATCAGTTGATTATAAAAAAAAAAAATCAAAATGGCACACTTAATAGCTGGTTGAGGTGTTAAAAATGAACATGATCCAGTTAAGGTATCAAAGTGAAAGATCGTGCAAAAGTTTAGGGGGCTGGTGATGGGTTTGGCCAATAAAAAACCTTTGACAAGACTTGTATTAATCTGTGCATGCATGCCAATTTACCATGTATCATGCACCCATCTACTGTTCTTATCACATCATGACCTAAGACTAATAATTCAGAGCCAATGTTGAGAAAGTAAATAAGGTCTTGGTACAATTATTCTTTAGCTTTTGACCATAACTCCTATTTAGTTGGACCACATATTGAATCTCTTTTATGTTAGTTACATTATAATCCCTCCGATCCGTTTTAATTAGTGTCTTTGTTTGACGGAATATAAAGTTTAGAAATTAAGGAAGAATTTTAAATTTTATGATTTTATATATATAAATAATGTAACAAAATGTCTTTTAAGTTTTAACCCGGAGGTCTTAGACTTATTAGGTGAAATATTGAAATTAAGGAGTTTTCAAATCAGAAAGAAGGCATTTTTCTATGATCAAACTATAATGAAAGTAAAATAAACAGATTAAAACATAGGAAAATACTTCTTAATCATTCCAGAAAAATTCAAAATGTAAAAGAAAAAAAAAAGAACCATAAAAAGATTTAGAACGAGCAAATTATTTTATTTTACACGTCGACTAGGTTCATGAAAGAGGATAATATACTAAAGACGTACGAAAGTATTTGCAATTGATTGAACATATCCTTATCATTGATAACTCAAAAATACTCTCGTGGTTAGTCATTTCAAATAGTTTAAGGGTAAAATTGGCCATTTTTCATCCAAGTTTGGACTTTGGATTGGAGCACCATTCGGGAGGAGTGCAATTTAATTTGAGCTATTTAACTAACGATAATGATATTTTTGAGTTACATATTGATGTTAAGGGTATTTTGCGCCAAAAACAAAATAGAGGACTAAGCTATTCATTGCAAATATTTGGTAAAATGGTTCAGTGGACCCCTGTACTAGGTCGATTTTGTAAGTTGGACACTTCTACTTACATGTTTGTCATCTGGATCCCTGAACCCACTAAAAAGCAATATTTTAAATACATTTTTGAAGAGTGTAACACACTATCCCACGTCAACTGCCACATAAGCTGCCACATGTGTCACATCATCTGTCACGTGTGCCACGTCATTTTGAAGTATTTCATGAAATTCTGAGTCATTTTTAAAATATTACATGACAAATTAGATATTAAAATTAATTTAATTAAATAAAAAATTATAAAATTGTAGAAAAATTTAAATAATCATATTTTAGATTAAATATCCAAGTAATTAAATTATAAAATGTCATTTAATTTTTTTTTTTCTCACAAATTAAATATCAAATTCATTCCATCATTCCAAATAATTAAAATTCTTCTCCAACTAATTTAAAATTTTAACTATAAATTCACATATATTAACTTAATGAATTTTTGAATTTTAAATTTGAATATCTTTAATAAATTCATAGAAACTTTAAATTTTTTCAAGCTTAATCCCAAAACAAAATATAAAAAGATTCAAATTTAAATTAAAAAAAAAAGATATTGATTGAGAGGAATTTTTTTAAAAAAAAAATTGAAGGTGGTGTTGGGGTTGGGGGTGGAGAGGGGGCTAGACGGGGCTGAGGTGGGGTGAGGAGGGGCTGGATGGGGCTAGCAAGGGGTTGGACGGGGCTGGGAGTGGGGTGGGGGGTTGGTCAAGGCTGAGAGTGGCTGGACAAGGTTGGGGTAGGGTGGGAGGCTGGGATGGGGACTGGGGTGGGTTTGGGAGGGGTTGGACGGGGTTGGGATGGGGTGGGGAGGGGTTGGACGGGGATGGGGTGGGGTAGAGAGGGGCTGGATGAGGCTGGGGGTGGGGTGAGGGGCGTTGGACAGGGTTGGGATGGGGGCTGGGTTGGGGTGGGGGAGTGGGCTAGATAGGGGGAGGGGGTTTAGGAGGGCTTTTTTATTTTTTATTTTTAAATTTTTAAAATATTTTTAAAATTAAAAGGTTGAAAAAAGTTTTTATCCTTTTTTTCATTCTTTTAATATAAAATTGATCAAAAATTGAACCTCACTTGCACCCCAGGCGAGTGTAATCACTTTCCTTGTCATAGTCGGTATTTTAATGCTACATAAGCAAAGTCAATGGTTAAAGGATTTAAAATATAGGTTTTTAGTGGGTTCAGAAATCTAGATGATAAACATGTAAATAGCAGTATTTAATTTACAAAATCGATCTAGTACAGGGATTCAATAAACCATTTTACCCAAATATTTGTTTAGTTTACTTCACACAAAACTTTAAAAAAGTAAATAGGAAAGATATATTCTTTTTTAGATGAAGTAAAGAAGAAAATAGGATAAATAAATTAAAATAGAGGGTTTAACCAAGATAATTGCCTACTCCTTTGTTACATTTATGTGGCGCGATTGAAATTTGATATTCAAACTTTTAAAATTTGATCATGAATTCAAACATAGAATCTTAAAATTTTTCAAAATAAAGTTTATATATTGAAAACTATGTAAAAGTCATTATACAAAATAAAATAATTAATAAATTAAAATTCATATATATAAAGAAATTTCAATTAAAAAAATTTGATCGATTTTTAAAATTTTAACTATGTTATATAAATTGAGACGGAGAAACTAAAAATTATATTTTTTTTTCAAGATAAAGAAAAAACAGTTATTGAAATGTGAGATGTCAATTATGGTGACTGGTTGTGGGGTTCAACACTATTAGGACTCATGAATAAGTCTAGGAAGAGCTAGCAAACTAGGTGAAGAAATTGATCAGAATTTAAATATATATAGGTCATCACACACAACAAGAAAAATTGTACACTAACTTCCTTGAACTAGCTTATCTAAAGGAGGAGTTAGATTTACAACCCAACAATACTACATATAGGCTATATCTATAAAAAGGTTAGAAATTAAAAATCTTTATAATAAGTCAGTAAAAAAGCAATCAGAAAAATTAATTAAGTACCACTTTGTAGTGCTTAAAATAAAACATGACCTCATTCTGAATTTACTACACAAATAGTAAGTAAAGGTTTGTTATTTCACATCCCCTCCCACTTTTTCATGATTTGGTAGATGTTAACCACTCATAGCCAAAAAGTTTCTGGATGTATTTGGGTGGGGTGGGGGGTAGCCTTATTCTAGTTCTAGGATTTAAGTTTTTTTTTTTTATTTCTTAATTTAGTTAATTAGTGTAGTTTACCATGTAACATCAGGTATTAGTAGTGAGTGATGAAATTAGAATTTTCACCGAGCAAGACAAAATATAAAAATATATATATATGAAAATTAATTTTTCAATGGAGAGGTATCCATTAAACAAGGGTGGTTCCATTGCCGAAAACTACAATATTTACTATCTTTATCTATTATCAATTCATGTAAAATTATATATATTTTTTAATTTGTTTGAATTACTTTCATTTTTTTTCATTTTAAAAGAATGATTCTTTCTCATTTAGCAATTTTTATTTTTAATTTTTCATATGATATATTTTAAGATTATAAAATTAAACAATATTTTGATATATTTAACATATACTTTTAGTTTAAGTCCATAATTTTTTTAAAATAAATTACTTTCTTAAATTTTATGTCAAGTTAAAATAGATCAAATAAATTGAAATATAGAAAAATTTATCTATAATTACATTGTGATTTTCCTATTTTATTTTTCGTGGGATAATGTGGGTGCATGAAATTCAACTTGGACAGATTTCTAAAAAATTCATGTACACATAAAAGTGATCAGAAGACCTATGTATGTACACAATGTAAAGGACCTAGTCTGAAACCTAGCTAACTAAACCCTAGCTATAACCCCTTGTGCTTCTTTCATCAATCTATCCATCTACCTTCTGTTTGTAAGTTCTGACCATAAACAGTACTCCCCATTTGTACTAAACAAGCAAATTCCTTTTTTCCTATAGGTGTTTGATTTTCGTATTGGAGGTTTAATTAATCTAAATTGTGTACTGTAAGGCTCATTTTGGAGGTGACTATTTCAACAGGATTTCCTGCATATCTAAGCTTAAATTTGAGATCTCTGACTAAGCATAAAGTAGTCCGACCATTATATCACAACGTATGTTGGTACTAAATAAACTTATCTACAGGAGACTAGTGAAGAGACTGAGACGTGTTCAATTTTTTTAAAAAACTAGTAAGTCGAATTAGTTTGTAGGATAATGGATGATAATTGTAGAATAAATCTTAAATTATTTTATTTTGTGTCAGGATACTAGGTCGAGAAACTTGGACAATCATTTTTTCATGTGTCAATCGATAGCGCATTCATGACAAGCTAGGAGTGGTCTAGCCTTATTTTCGAAGTGTTATTTTGATTGAATTAGATATACTAGTAATCTCGGAATTAGTCTTAATAATAACCCCGGGATTTAATACCAAAAAGATCATAATACCCTTCTTCTAGATTTTTCTCTCAAACATATAAGGTTAAAATTGAAAAAATATAAGTGTATCCCTATCCAATATTGTAAAATCAACCACATACACACAAAACCAAAAAAGTATATCCACTACGTAACCCCGTCATTATACAATTCTCGTACTATATTCCTGTCATTATGTAATTCTCAAACTATAATATAATAATCTCATCATTATGATTCCGATTGATATAACTTGTTCATCAACCAAACGACCCCTAAGAAAAATGGGGTAATCTTTGAAATATAATAGGGATAATATTGAACAAAGATAATATTTTCTCCGTTTCATTTTATATGTCGTTATTTTTTTTTTTTGATTCGTCTCAAAAAGAATATGGTCTAGATAACTATTTAAAGATATAATTCTATCTTTATCTTTATTGATCCCATTTAATTAAAGATAATAACAATACCTATATTATTTAACAAAGAATAATTTGATAAATATCATCACCAAATCTCTTTTCTTATTTTTTAAATTTTGTATTCAAACAAAATATGTCACATAAAATGTATAAACATGGAAAGAGGGGGACTTTTCTTGTTATGATAACTCTAGTAGTTGTTATGGATGGGCGTAGGGGTGGGGTGGGGGTGGGGGTACACCCTGCAATGAAAGAAGATGAAAAAAGGTACAGTCTTTGATTTTATTTGAGATTTTATTTCATTGATTGGGGTAGGAGACACTGCTTTACTAACAGAGAGGAATCGTCCGCACTTGCATTTCTATTTTTTAATTTTATTATATATTACTTCATCCGTTTAAAAAAAAATAACTTGTTTTAATTTGAACAAAATTTAAGAAAATAAAAAAGACTTTTGAATCTTGTGGTTTTAAATTAAAATTATGTCAAATATACCAAAATATCCTTTAATCTTGTATCTTAAACATGTCATGTGGAAAGTTGAAATTAAAGTATTGTCAAAAAAGAAAAAAAGGTCATTCTTTTTTAAACAGATTAAAAAGAAAAATAGATCATTTTTTTTAAACGGAGGGAGTAGCTTTTTATAATATATTGATGGAATATATCAATAGTCTCTTGAATTTGTTGGTGATTAACTTATCTACGTTATGAACTTTAAAAGAAACGTTCAAAAGTCTTTTTCAAAATTTGAGTTGGATAAGAATGTAGTTTGGTTGTATATGTTGTGTATATTTGGTGAATAGATATATATTGCATGTATAGTGTATATATGTGTATAAATAGCATATACGCCACAATGTACATATCTCTTAAATTAAATAATTCAAACATATTTGACCGTGAATCGATCCCCTAATATTTACTGTATATATTAATGTGTTGTAATAGGATATTTATCACAATCTATGAGTTATGCTTCAGATTTTAAGGGACATTATGGTTTTATGTAAAACCAGAAAATAGGTTGTTGTTTGACCCAACTATTAAAGAATATGTTTGTTGAAAATTTATGACAACTTTAAATTAGAACAATGGCTAAGTGGACTAACATATAGTGGTCCTCGTGAGCTAGTAGTATTTACATAGTATGCTACAATGATTATTCTTAGTACATTTCACATTTTCATTGGAAAAGGTGAAAATTCAGTTTGGAAGAAGAATTAAGTAGAGGGAAATTAAAGACTAGAGGTGGTAAGAATTCATTTAATTAGCTTCAGTTTAACTATACATTATAAAACTGAAATTTTAAATTTTGAAGTTTTTGAAAATTGAAGTTAAATTGAAGTTATATTTAAATATATATATATATATATATAGAGTAATTTATTTATTTTAAATTGAAGTTTTATAAGTAGAATAGAAAGAGTTTCTCCCAAAAAAATTGACCCATTTAATATATTTAAAAATCAGATTTGAAAATCAAATTAAATTTCATGGCTGATCGATATATTAAGATAAAGTTTTAAAATCTACGCTCAAACGTGCACCAGTATATATAAATTTTTCTTCCAAAAATCATATACTATATATAAGGTTAATTTTTTTTTTCCATAATTACACATATATAATACCTTACTTAATCAATATTATATACTAATAGTTACTTTGACTCAATTTCTGTGGTCATACAATTTTATACTCCATCTATAGCATCATTTAATTTGATATGCTATATTTTTTTTTAAAAAAAGACATTTTAAATTTGTACTCCAAAATAATCCTCATTAAATATTGATACAATTGTAGAACCTTTGGTTAAGAGTAAAAGAGAAATTCTAAAATTAAATTATTTTTAATTAAATTAAAATAATATTTTTAACTAAAAAGAAAAGAAAAATTTAATATTAATAATTTAATTTTAAAAATGAAAAGGAGAATAATGGACAAAAAATGGAAGAGATTAGTACATGTCCACGTGCATAGTGATGTTGTGTCAAAGAGACAGAAGCAATACTCAAACGGTTCTTCTGTTTACATATTGGACACATATAAAGCCGTACTACTACTTCGTTTAAAGCTGCTTATTGCTTTAACCACTTGTTTTCTTCTTATACGACTATTCGATATTTATATTCATTTTTTGCAAAATTTGACCTCGTATGTTGCATAAACTTAGGGAGAATATGACTGTTGATATAAAGGAGTTGAGGATGTGGGTTAAGGTAGAAAGATAATGGGTGGGAGTTCGTTTATAATAATAGGAAAGAGTATTTTTTGTGTTTGAAGTTTTTTTATTCGTGGTGTTTTGGTGATGGCTATGATGTCAAGTAGATAGGTTATAGTATTATCTTTGGTTATTTTGTTTTCTTCATAGCTAGTTGTGTGTTATCTTATTTTGTTGTGTGCTTTTATGTTTTGTATTTGTTATATTATTATCTGTTTCGAGTCAGATCGAGGTCTATCGAAAACAATCTCTCTATCTAAGATGGTGGTATGATCTGCATACATATTATCCTCTCTAAATTCCACTATATAAGAATACTTTGAATATGTTATTGTTGTAGCTCTCACCAAAAGTTTTTCCATTTTCAAAAATTTATACTTAAATTTTTTAATCTTGAAGGAATTTCGATCACTCTCACAACTCAAATTGATAGCCACTTGTTTTTTTCAACACGATAATACTAGCAGTAGATAAGATTCTTTCTGATGTCGTAACAAGTGTCATGCAGTGATCAACATGAATTGTGATGCAGTGAATGAGACTGCTTCATTCTTAATCAAAAGTCAAGGGTTTGACTCTGAGTATGGAGAAAACTCTGCTGGGAGTGCTGCCATCTTAATGGGTCCTGTAACGCACAATCTGAATTAGTCGGGACTCCAATACGGGCACCAAATATCAGATGAAAAACAAAAAAAAAAGTGTCATGCAGTGGGATAGAGTAATTGTCCATGATTTCAATTGAAATCAGTGTGAATTTTTGATATATAGGGTGGATCGGAAGTAACTAAAATTTCCCACAAATATTAAATTTTCATAGTATATAATTTAAATTTTGAATGCGTCTAAAATAGAGCAAACAGGAAGATAGGAAGATTAAGCGAAAAAATTTATGACCTAAGTACATTAATTAAAATTTTTAATAATATCCCAGTCTTTATTTGTCAAATCTCAAGGATCCGGCTCCTCTTCATTTTTTCCAAGTTCCCCTTTTGATTAATGACATATGGCTAAATTAAAATGAATGGCTAAGATTTAATTTATTTTAAATTAAACCTCCAACCATGATTAATATAATAAATATATTTAATATTATATCAACTAAAATAGATTGCTTATTCAATATTCCCTCCCAATTATTGTTCTTAACTTTTTCTTATTCCCTCCATATTTATCAATTCTAATTTGACAACCCACTTAAGATTATGGATGCAAATAAACTGTTTTTTATTTTTACCACGAAAATTGTTTTTTCCAAAAAATCGATAAAAAGAAAACAAGAAGGAGAGAAAAAGAGAACCAAAGTGGAAATACATTAAGAAACAATTTAGAAAAAATGTTAATTACATAGACGAATTTTTTTTTTTTTTTTCAGAAAATCAATAGAAAGAAAACAAGGATGGAAAATAGAGAACCAAAGTGGAAATATATTAAGACACAATTTAGAAAAAAAGTTAATTACATAGCTTCTGGAAATTAAAATTGCCAAAGTGAAATTGGAAATTAGATTTTTTTTTTCTTTTGGTGATTTGGATTCCGGAGGGAATGAGAGAATTTAGAATTGATAAATTTGGAGGGAATGAGAAAAAATTAAGAGCAATAATTGAGAGGGAATATTGAATAAGCAATCTATTTTAGTTGATATAATATATATATTATATTAACCATGGTTGGAGGTTTAATTTAAAATAAATTAAATCTTAGTCATTCATTTTAATTAAGTTATATGTCATTAAGCAAAAGGGAGACTTGAAGAAAATGGAGAGAGTAGAAATGAGGAGGAGCCCGATCCAAACCTCAACTCCCTTGTTAGTAGTCGAAGTAAAGACCAGTATGAAATCAAATTCACTTGTCGTTCATTGTGTCTATGCAAAGTTGCAATTTTTATTTTTATGCAATGAATCATTATTATTCTGTTCGTGGAAAGAAATTATATCCCTTTCTAAAACTGTATATGTATGTAGTTTAAGTTTTTTTAACACTGAATATCTATCATCTTTCATCAATAATAAATATAGGGTAACTCTGTTTGCCGGAGGTAAAACAAATAGGAAGAATGACTTAATATTTTTTATCTCTACTAAAATTTGAACCTTAGACCTTATATTCTCAATTCACTTTTTGGACTATTAGGTCACAATCCTTGGGTGCCTTAGCAATTATACTATTTTTGAACTCACATTTTCAACTTAAGATCCACCTTACCTAAGTCTTGAAAATTTCACAAAGTGTACGTATATAGACACAATAAAAACACATACACCGCAACAACACTTTCTTCAAACTTCCTAAATTCACCTCTAATTTGATTCTCAAATACCATGAAAAGTTGTCTTACATACAAGAAAAGGTACACTACTCAAAACATATTGAATTCTTCTGTTGAAACAAAAAAGTAGGCATTAATGTGTAGCTAATTGAGAATGAATACAAACACATTTTAGGTGAAAAATTACAGCGAAAAAAGTGAATCCATACAAAATTCTATGAATCTCAGAACTTACAACTTCAGCAAAGGAAAAAATGAAATCATTTTCCAAGAATCATTGATGTGTAATTTACTGTGTCAGACTGGTTAGTGAGCATTACATCAGCTAAGTCAGAACTGAAATATTGTCCTTTCTTGCCCATTGCAAATAATTTTCCTATCTGCCATGCACTGAAAACCTCTCACATGGATTTTACATATCTATACTTCATGAAATGGTATCATGGAAATGGTTAGTTCTTACAAAAACTTAAATGAGATATGGTAGTTTAGGTATCATATTTACCTGTCACTAATTTATACCTTAGAAATTTCCTAAGTTTTTATCTTATACTTTATCAAATAAAAAACGAAGTAAAAGATACTATGCCAGATTGCCGGTACTAAATAATACTACTAATAGTTAGTCCCTTGTCTCTCCTCGCATAAAGATGCTACAACACTCGACTACATACTAATCGTTTATTTGAATCTTCGATTTTCTCACCTTTCTATTTAGGGTCATGCTCTTAGTAAGTTGGAGGTGTGTCTTGTCTTGCCGAATCACCTTCCTCAATTTCTTTTTTCGTCTATCTCTGCCTCTCCTAACATCATTGCAGACCACTATCGCAAACCTCTCTCACGCCTCCTCTTCGCATGCCCAAAAAATCTTAGTTTTGCTTCCCTCATCTTATTCTCCACGAAGGCCATATATGTACCTCGTTAATTCAAGGTTTAAAATGACCTCGTACTATAGGAAACATTTCACATTTCTTAGCAAAGATGAATATTGCCATGGCTACAAATTTTGAGAGACACGAAAAACACCTCTTTAACCTGAAAGGAAAATGAACTTTGCTCCTCAAATTGCCTTCACTCCCAATTCAAGAGGATCAATTTGAAGTCCATTACAGTAGAATTGGAGGAGAACATTCTATAACAACAATCAACCGATATATTTCTACATTCATGATTATGTAAAGAATTCAGCCCCTTAAAGCCCATAACACAAGAGACCATGCCATATTAACAACAGATTCTTAGTTATTACTATGACACACAAATCTTTAGCTTTCACTGTTTCATTTTCTAGCAGAAACTTAAGCCCACCTTCCTGCCCCTTAAAGCCCAAAAGCCTGCAGGATTGATACTAGTTCAAGGCTGCCAGCTTCGACAAGAGGCCCATGAATCTCACAAGGCCTACCTTCCTGGGCCTTAAAGACTAAAGAAAAGTGACAGGTAAAGTTCACAAATGAACTCCATAGAGGATGATTAAAGGGGGGAAAATCTAAATATATATTCATAGATTGTTTATTACAAGGTATAGCAATACTTTTAGATTGTAATTAATAGTAATTTTTAAGAAAGTAAAAAAATAATTTACTTTTTATAAAAAGGAAAAAAACATCGTATGAAAAAGGAAAACAACGATTTCATATCCATAAAAAAAGACGTCAGTTAAGATAAGGATATCAATCACCCCCAATTTTCTCTCTGAAACGGTTTTCTTTTTCATTTAACATACTGAACAGGCATTTTTTCCTTCAACAGTTCCATTCTTCTTCTTATTTCTTCAAAAAGATCAAGAAACATAAATTGTTTGAAAGGAAAAAATTCTCAAATAGTTCTAGTGTTTAAGTCGAGAACTTCTAATAAAATACTAATTTGAGTATTTTATTTAAAACTGACGTTATTCAAAAAGAAAAGTTATAAAATGGCTATACAATTTCCTAAAATATGAATGGTGATTATACTCGATCATGATACCACAATGAGAAAGATGAAATGTCACATGTAATTTATTGTATTAAAAATACATAATTTGTGTTAGTTTTCATTCAATCATAACGCAAATTATTTTTACACATTATTTGGAGATGTTGATCTTATTCCTGATTTATGATGTGTGTTTGTGTACAATAGATAACAGAATTATTTTATTTTGTTATACTAGTGTATGTTTTTTTATTTTTAAAGTGTGTTGTAATTTTCGAATTGCATATCCTCAATTATTTTAGAATACTAACAACTCAACAATTCTGCATTATTCGAACAGATCGATCTAAAGATTTTAGTGTAGATGAGATTATGTATGATGCAAATATCAAGTATAAAGGATTGATAAATGCAACATCAATTCAACTTAAGATAGACAGTATTTTAATTTTAATTGAAATTAGGTCATAATAAGTGATAGATGCTAACCATGATCATACACAATGATACAAGAGTCAAGGTTATCTAGATAAAAAAAAAATTATTATCGATTTCTTTGTTAAATATCCATTATACATAACAATGTTGGATATGCCAATGGATACAATAGAATATAATGAATAATTTATTGTTGAACAAAAGATAAAACGAACAAAATATGGAGCGGCAACATTTATACTCAACTGATTCAGTTCGATTAATTGGACTAGCTCGAGGAGATAAAACATTTGGTGAAGAAAGTATTCAATAATTGGGAAGTTACAAATACAAAAAGAATGGTAAAACAGGCTTACAAGAACAAAGAAATACTTGCTAAGGTTATGAATCTACACGCACTTATGAGTCAATTCTCATTTCGCACGAAAAGATCTAGTGCTACTAGGTAATATATATTGAATTATATGTTATCTAGAAGTAACATATAAGTGTTTTTTTTAATTAATTTGATATATTTGTTGACTTGTTGATTGACTAAAAATATAAACAATTACTCTCTTGTGCGGTGAAAAATTGTACATGATTTCTTAGATCATCAAGTATGAACAAAACAAAGGTGTTCGAGATTAGAAAGTATTGTGCAATACATACATGCTCAGTAAGAGATCAAATAAATGCAAGGCGTTAACAAATGACAAAGATCGACGTTGGATTGGTATTGAATAATTTTGTAGACACAAAAAGAATATACACTCCAAATGATCTTGCCACAGATATGTTAAAATATCATGATGTGACATTAAATTATAACTAAGCACGGCGTGCAAAGAATAAAATAGTTAAGATGCCTACAGAATTGTACCAAAGAATTTCAGGTTATTTGTATTTGAAAAAATATTATCTTGATTTTGTTATTAATTGAAAGAAAATTTTCACGACCCAAAAATGAGGGTCATAATGGCATTTGTCGC
This sequence comes from Capsicum annuum, assembly GCF_002878395.1. Lineage (NCBI taxonomy): Eukaryota > Viridiplantae > Streptophyta > Magnoliopsida > Solanales > Solanaceae > Capsicum > Capsicum annuum. The sequence continues at coordinate 19,356,175 of NC_061121.1, forward strand.
GGCATATCTTAACAAGTAAGCCTATCACCCAAACTGATACAAAAAAGGAAAAGACAGAAAAAAATCCTAAGGTAAGACTTCTAGAGCGAAGCCGAACTATCTAAGTAATCATAATAATGCGGAAAGAACTTATCCAAAATACCAATCCTGCCCAAAACTAGATGCCAATAGTGTAAGAACTACAAATACAATTCAAGAGTCAAATACATCAGAAAAATAACCACAAAGAAATAATATCTGTCTCTGAATACTAATAAATATATAACTACTATAGAAAGATAGAGGTTAACTTCGAACGCATGAATGTCCAACCGCTATCTTGGAAGCTCAACAATCGCCCGAGTCAAGCAAGTTAAGGTACACTCGAGCTAGGACCTGCATTGAAAGGGCGCAGTAGGCATGAGTACGGTCCACTTGTACTTAGTAGGTGTCATAGGCCGACCAAGCAAAGTAGTAAATAAAAAATACAAAATATACACTAAGGGCACGTCACCTGCAATCAAAAAATGTCCCACAACGGTAGCCCACACCGCTTGCACTAAGTGTTCTAATATATCTCACATATATTGCAACATCACATCAAGATATAACAAAAGTACGTATTATATCACATATGAGATGAACAAGGGGGAACATGCATATGCAAGATCATCAAATACAAGTAAAAGAAGATACGATAAATACATAGATGACAAGTCAATATGGCAATACAACACAACATAGCACAATAAAGTAAGTGCAATGTCTATAATGATGATGATGATGATGATGATAATGATGATGATGATGATGGAGGTCGTCGCACAACCTCCGGGATCTTCGCACAGTCTCCGTATATACCTACAGAGCTAAAGCTTTCCGATGTAGGATTGATGAGGGGTTCGTTAACTCGTATACAATACACATATCTCATATCTCCTTTACTGCATATCTCTCAGAAAGAATTTTATAAGGTGTTATAATATCTCTTCCCCGGCACATCCCTCGGGAAGCATTTTTAAAAAGGTGTTGTCAATGTTTCTCAGATGTTGCCGCGGTGGTACCATTGTTTCATGAATGAGTATAATATGAAGATGTCATGCTTACAATCAATCATAGTGAGTATTTTCATAACCGACCACAATGATATATTTTCACAACCATGTGAGCCAATATCCATTCATTATTTCAGTTTCATCCATGAATTTTCACATGTCTAATATGCCAGATAAAATATGAATATAATCACAATACATTAATGGTACTATATTAAGCATCTTAACAACACAATACAATTATTCACATATATTCAAGACTATTAATATCACATAGGACCCCACATAGTCACACATATCACATAATAACTCAACTTCGACAATTCATCACATAGAACTCCACACGGGCACAACACATAAATAACTATTTTTCATAATTAGTTTTCACCCTTAACATGCATTTTGTATCATCATTTACTACCCAGTTCAGTCTAAAAAAATTAAGTCATAATCTACCTCAAAAGCCGAAACAGATCCGTTACACTTGAACCCGCGATCTTACTTTTCACAACAACTCCGAACTCTACTAAAAATATCAAATATAAAATCTACGCTCAAAAAAAAATCAACGATATCCATATTGACTACTTTTGGATCCGGATAAAAACGGACCCCCGGAATAAATTTTTGAAAAAGAAGGGTAAAATCAGAACTGTACTTCAAAAATATATTTCCCATATTTTTAGGAACCTACAGCTGAAAACTCAATTTAAATCGAGTAAAAAACGAGGTTCAAATAGAAGAAAAATTATTTTTGAGCTTTACTAGATAAAGTCTTTGAAATTCGGGTCAAAATAAAGAATCAGAGTTGTTTTGAAGGTTAAATTAATGAAAAACTAGTAATTCTAAGATAAAAATAATATTCAAGTGAAAATGAGTGAAATGGGGTTTAAAATCAAACCCTTAGATTTTTGGATTTTGAGAAATTAATTAAGAAATTACTAAGAAAAAGGTGAATTTTTACCTTAAATCAATAATAAAACTAAGAAATGAGTGTTAATCTAGCTTCCCAAACTCTCACAAACTTTAATTTTAAGCTCCCACACTATTTTAGGGCTTAATTCTCAAGAGGCAAGATGAAAAATGAGAAAAAATAAGAAAAAATGGGCCCAAAACTGATTTAATGGTGCAGCAAAAATCTGCACCAGCAATATAAAGAAAAAACTGCAGTTTTTTTTCTTTATTTTAAGTCAAATTAGGATTTCGATGGAGTGTCTGAAATTAGTTCGAAATCCGATACATACAAACGAACTATGCAATCATACTAAATTCAACGTTTCGAACGAGATGATGATATTAGATTTTTTAAAAAAATACCTTTTTCACAAAGTTGACCCCCGAAATCCAAGATCACAATTTTTCAAATCGAGAATCGAAATGAGATTTAAAAGCCTTAAAATCATACCAAATATGCTAACACCCAAAAATCGACATTCTAGATCTGCTGGCAAAGTTGGATTTTCCATCCAAGGTCGTTTCAACCAAATGTGGGTCCCACACCCATATTTCTAATTTTTCAACTTTCCGATCAATAGGTCGAAATGAGCTCGGGTGCACCGGGACTCAAACCAAAGATCTACCCAACCTAAAATCAATATTTCGGAGCTGCTAACGCAGTCCGTTCAGCCATCCGTCGTACGGATTAAAAGATATCCCATAAGTCTAAATTAAGGCTCTCGAAGCCATTAAAAACCACAATATTGCATAAATGATGTCAAAATGTATCAGAAATCATGCCAATCACCCACACACCCTATAAATACCATAATGCAACTACGAGGAGGGGTATAACAGTCAAATCACACAAAATCATAAATTTCACATATTTCATCAAATTTTTAGATCGTTACATCGTTCATCATTAAAAATCTAGTTCGTACTCGAACTAAGGCAAAGAAATACTTGAATCAATAAAGAGCTGAAGATAAGAACCATGCATATCAGACTCGACCTCTCAAGTAGCTTCATCTACAGGTCGATGTCTCCACTGAACCTTAACCACAGGGATAACTCTAGAGCGCAACTGCCTAACATCCCTATAGCCATCATAGAAACTGGCTCCTCAACAAAGGACAATCGCTCATCTAACTTAACTGAATCCCAACGAATTACATGAGACTCATCAGGAATATCGCGATGAAGCATAGAAACATGAAAACTGGATGAACAACTGATAGATCCAAGGATAAAGCCAACTTATAAGTCACACCACCAATAATACGAAGAATCTCAAATGGACCAATATATACCTGGGGCTAAGCTTGCCCCTCTTCCCAAACCTCATCACACCCTTCTTGAGTGAAACTCAAAGGAAAACATGATCACCAACACCAAATCTTAAGGCATGAAGTCTACGATCAGCATAACACTTCTGCCTACTCTGAGCTGCTCTAAATCTATCCTGAATGACCCGAACTCTATCCAAAGACTCACGAAGCTAGTCCATACCTCAAGGTCTCACCTCTAAAACATCAAATCAACCTACTAGGTAGTGACAACGCCTACCATATAATACCTCAAAAGAAGCCATATCAATACTGGAATGGTAGCTATTACTCTATGCAAACTCTACTAAAGCCAAATAGTGCTCCCCGGGCCACCAAAATCCATCACGCATGCTCAGAGCATATCCTCCAAAACATGGATAGTCCACTCTAACTGACCCTCAATATGAGCGTAAAACACTGTGCTAAGATCAACCTAAGTACCCAACTCATCCTGAAAAGTCTTCCAAAAGTGAGATGTGAACACAGAAGCTCGATTTGAAAAAATGGACACTGACACACCAGGAAGATGCATAATCTCACAAATGAAGATAAGGGCTAACCTCTGAGCACTGAATGAAACCCGAACCAAAATAAAATGAGCTGACTTGGTCAATCAATCCACGATGACCCAAGCACTATTTGAACCATAAGATTTACGAAGCGAACCAGTCACAAAGTTCATGGTGATCTATTCTAATTCCACTCGGGAATGAGTAACCTCTGAAGCAATCCACCATGTCTCATATGCTCGGCCTTCACATGCCGACAACATAGACAACGAGCCATAAAATCCGTTATATCTCGGTTCATACCACCCCACCTGTAGTGATATCTCAAATCACCATACATCTTAGTCACACCTAGATGGATAGAATACCTGGAACAATGGGCTTCCTCTAAAATCAACCTAATCTAATCACCACTCTCGACACACAAACTTAGCCCCTAATCCTTAAAACTCCATCTGAATTAAGTGACGCCTCCTTAGCCTCCCCACTCAACATCTTATCTCAAATTAACCTCAATCCAACATCGTCAAATTGAAGAGCTTGAATTTGTTCCATCAAAGAAGTTCTATCCTTCACAAATGCCAAAACATGCCCCGGTGTTGAAATCTCAGGCCTAACTATTTGGTTAGCCAAAGACTGAACCTCTAAGGCTAACGACCTCTCCTGGGTCAAAAGATGCGCCAAACTACCCATACTAGTTGACTTTTGGCTCAAGTCATCCATAACCACATTAGCCTTGCCCGGATGGTAGAGAATAGTCTAGTGTAATCCTTAAGCAAAATAAGCTAATGATGTTGCCTCATATTAAGATCTCGCTGGGTGAAGAAGTACTGAAGTCAACGATGATTTGAGAAGGTCTCACAACGAACTCCATACAAGTAGTGCTTCCACAAATTCAAGGCAAACACAACTGCTCACAACTCCAAAGCATGGGTAGGATAATTCCTCTCATGAGGCTTCAACTAACGATACGAATACATAATCATCTTGTCCTCCTGCATCAACACAACACCTAAACCAACGCCTAAAGCATCACAAAATAAAGTAAAACTCACGCCCTCCTTGGGCAAAGTCAAGATAGGAGTTGAACATCAACAAATTCTTGAGCTTTTGGAAGCTTGTCTCACAAACATCGGACTACTGAAGAAGAAATCTTCTCATGGGTCACTTGGTCAAAGGTGCTGCAATGGATGAAAAACCCTCAACAAAACACCAATAATAACTTGCCAAGCCAACAAAACTCTGAATCTCGGTGGGTGAAGTAGGTTTAGCCAAATCACGAACCGCAACAATTTTGGCTGGATCAATCATAATACCTTTCTTAGTTACCACATGACCCAAGAAAGATAGAAACTCCAACCAAAACTCGCACATAGAGAACTTAGCATACAACTTCTCATCCTTCAATTTCTAAAGCACAATCCACAAATGCTCCTCATGCTCAACCTCACTCTTATAATACACCAAGATATCATCTATAAATACGATAATAAATGAATTAAGATACGATCTAAATACCCAGTTCATCAACTTCATGAATGTGACAGGGGCATTGGTCAACCCAAAGAAAATGACCAAGAACTCATAATGACCATATTGGGTTTGAAAAGTTTTTTTCGGAACATCCAAACCTCTAATCGTCAACTGGTGATAACCGGAACTCAAATCAATCTTCAAAAATACTGCAGCACCCTGAAGCTGATCAAATAAATCATTAATGTGAGGAAGAGGATACTTATTCTTAACCGTTACCTTATTCAACTGCCAATAATCAATACACATCCGCATAGGCCCATTTTTTTCTTCACAAACAAGACAGACGCAACCCCAAAGTGAAATACTAGGTCGGGTAAAATCCCTTATCCAATAACTCATGCAACTAATCCTTCAGTTCCTTCAACTCTGCTGGGGCCATCCTATATAAGGTATAATAGAAATGGGCTTGGTGTCCGGCTCAACATCAATAATAAAATCAATATCTCAATCCGAAGGCATACCAGACAAGTTCATAGGGAACACATCCATAAACTCATGGACAATACGGAAGAATCCAAGAAAAGAGGTGAAACAACATTGGTGTCACGAATATGATCTATGTAAGATAAATATCCCCTCTTAACCAACTTATGAACCTGAACATAAGATAATCCTCTTAGGACTAGAATAAAGTGTACCCTTCCAGGCTATCCTTGGTACAACCGGCGAAGCTAAAGTCACGGTCTTAGCAAAGCAATCTAAGCCAACATGATAAGAAGCCAACCAATCCATGCTGAAAATAACATCAAAATCGACCATATCTAACACAAGCAAGTCTACCAAAGTCTCACGCCCGACAAAAATCACAACATAAGATCAGTACACTCAATCCACCACTAAAAAATCACCTACCGAGATAGATACACGAATAGGCATGGCAAGAGCCTCACTAATAGAATCAAACCCAAAGTATATACACATATACATAGGAGAAAGTCAATCTGGGATCAAATATTGATGCAGGTTTGAAATAGACGGGGACGATATATGTGATCACAGCACCAGAAGCCTCTGCCTTAGGTTTGAATAGTGTAGCATAACACTGACTACAACCACTAACTGCCTAGGTCTCCCCACGACCACCACTACGGGCTCCATCATTTATACCTCTCACACCTCTAGTAGAACCCCTACCTCTCACAACTAAAATAGGAGTAGCTACTATAGAAAGATAGAGGTGAACTTCGGATGCATGAACGTTCAGCCGCTACCTTGGAAGCTCAATAATTGCCCGAGTCAAGCAAGTTGAGGTGCACTCGAGCTAAGACCTATACCAAAAGGGCGCAGTAGGCATGAGTATGGTCCACTTTTACTCAGTAGGTATCATAGGCCGACCAAGCAAATAATAAAATAAAGCATACAAAATGTACACTAAGGGCACGTCACCTACATTTAGAAAATATTCCACAACGGTAGCCCACACCACTTGCACTAATAGTTCTAATATATCTCACATATATTGCAACAACACACCAAGATTGAACAAAAGTACATATTATATCTCTAATGAGAAGAACAAGGGGGAATATGCATATACAAGATCATCAAATACAAGTAAAAAAAGATACGATAAATACATAGATGATAAGTCAATATGGCAATTCAACACAGCATAACACAATAAAGTAAGTGTAATGTATATAATAATGATGATGATGCAAGAGGTCATCGCACAACCTCCGAGATCGTCGCACAATCCCTGTATACACCTATTGAGCTAAAGCTTCCCGACATAGTACCCATGAGGGGTTCATCAACCTATATATAATCCACATATCTCATATTTCCTTTTCGGCACATCCCTCTAAAAGAGGTTTATAAGGTGTTACAATATCTCTTCTTCGACACATCCCTCGGGAAGGGTTTTTAAAAAGATGTTTCCAGTGTTTCTCGGATATTGCCACGATGGTACCAATGTTCATGAATGAGTATGATATGAGGATGTCATGATCACAACCAATTTTCAAAACCAGCCACAATGATATATTTCTACAACCATGTGAGCTAACATCCACTCATTATTTCAGTTTCATTCATGAATTTCCACATGTTTTATATGCCAAATAAAGTATGAATATAATCACAATACACCAATGGTACCATATTAAGCATCTTGACAACACAGTACAATTATTCACATGTATTCAAGGCTATTAATATCACATAGGACCCCCCATGGTCACACATATCACATAATAACTAAATTTTGACAATTACATTGCATATAGATCCCTACACGGGCATGACACATAAATAGACATTTTTCATGATTAGTTTCAACTCTTAACATGGATTTTGTATCATCATTTACTACCCAACTTAGTCTGAAAAAGTTAAGTCATAACCTACCTCAAAAGTCGAAACCGGTCTGTTAAACTTGAACCCGCGACCTTACTTTCCACGAACAATCCTAAAATCCACTAAAAACATCAAATATGAAATATACACGTCAAAACATAACCAACAACACTCATATTGACTATTTTTGGTTCGGGGTCAAAACGAACCTCCGAAACGAATTTCCAAAAAAGAAGGGAGAAATCAGAACTTTACTTCAAAAACATGTTCCCCATATTTTTAGGAACCTACATCTGAAACCAAGTTAAATCAAGTAAAAAATGAGGTTCAAATAGAAGAAAAATCATTTTTGAGCTTTACCGAGTAAAATCTTTGAAACTTAGATTAAATCAAGAATCGGAGTTGTTTTGAACATTAAATTGATGAAAAATTAGTAATTATGAGATAAAAACATTATTCAAGTGAAAATGAGGTTTAAAATCAAGCTCTAAGAGTTTTGGAGTTATGAAAAATTAATTAAGAAATTACTAAGAAAAGGGTGAATTGTTACCATAAATTCATAATAAAATCAAGAAATGGGTGTTAATCTAGCTTCTCAAGCTCTCACAAACTTTAATTTTAAGCTCTCACAATATTTTAGGGTTTAATTTTCAAGAGGCAATATGAAAATTAAGGAAAAATGGACCCAAAACTGATTTAATGGTGCAGCAAAAATCTGCGCCAGCAATATAAAGAAACAACTGCAGTTTTCTTCTTTATTTTAAGTCCAATTCGAACTTCGATGGGGTGTCCGGAATTCATTCAAAGTCTGATATATACAAACGAACTATGCAACCATACTAAATTTGACGTTCCAAACACGATGACGATATCATATTTTTTTAAAAATATCGTTTTCACAAAGTTGACCCTCGAATTTCAAAATCACAATTTTTTAAATCGAGGGTTGAAAGGAGATTTAAAAGTCGTAAAATTATACAAAATATGCTAATACTCTAAAATTGACAGTTTGAATTTGCTGGTGAAGTCAAATTTTTCATCCAAGATCGTTTCGATCAAATGTGGGTCCCACACTCAGATTTTTAATTTTTAACTTTTTGATCAATAGGTTGAAATGAGCTCGGGTGCATCTAGACCCAAACCAAAGGTCTACCTAGCCTAAAATTGATATTACGGAGCTGGTGACATAGTCTGTTTGGCCATATGTCGCACGGATTAAAAGATATCCCCATAAGTCTAAAGTAAGGCTCTCGAAGCCATCAAAAACCACAACATTGTATAAATGATACCAAAATGCATCAAAAATCATCTCAATCACTCTGACACCCTAGAAATACCATAATGCAACTCTGAAGAGGGACAAAATAGTCAAATCACATAAAATCACAAATTTCACATATTTCATCAAATTTTTAGATCGTTACAAAAATAGAAAAAGATCATTTCTTGTATGCTTTTATTTCATTGAGTGCTTTTATTGAGGGATGAAAATATTGTGGTTCAATTATAAGTGAGGCGGGGGTGAAAAATTGCGGGTCAATTATGATTGAGGCTGCTCTAAAATCACTTTACAGTGAAAACCATACTAATTGCGAGCAAATTTGACCCAGAAGGTAACTTGTTAATTTTATTTATTTTTAACAAAAAATGTAAATATAATTATGTGATTAATTAGGTATAAATCTTGTATGTTTATCAAGTTTTTTAATCTAATTTGAGAAGTAATTAATTTAGGTATAATTTTGGTGTGTTAATCAGTGTTTTGATCTAATTTGAGAAATAATTAACTATCATATTCCATATAATTATGACATGTATGTAGGCCATAAATTATCACTCTCTTATGTCATAATTTAATTATGAAAATATTGCATCTTGGACATGATTTTTTTAAAAAAAATTAAAAAAATATTTGGAGAAAGAAATGGTATACATATCGTATCCGACAAGAACAATAGCATATGAAAAGCAACATCAATAGCATATCTCAATCTCTTGCACCATGCATGCATTTGACATTTGTGGTGCAATATAAAGAAAATTTTCTGCAAAAATATTGAGGAACTACATAAACATTTTTGCAACGGCGAAGGCATATATTCTCCAATAATTTGAAGAGTTAATAAGGAAGGTGAACTAAAATGATAGTAAATTAAAGAGATATTTGTTCGAAATTGACTATCACAAACGAGGAAGGGTTCATTCTACTATTAGACGGACTTGGACGCTAATATCAAACATAGCTAAAAAATTCACAGACAATACAAACAGGATAGCTAAAAAATTGTCTGTGTTTTTTGTAATGAATTTTATGACGTTAACAGTTGAATCCTAAAATGCAAAACAAAGTGAAGAAACAACAAATACATTGACAGACCTGACAGTCAAAAACAATAATAAGATATATCACGATTATTTTTGAGAATATCATTGAATTTGTCTGTCAAGTCTGTCAATGTATTTGTTGCTTCTTCCTTTTGTTTTGCATTTCAGAATTCAACTGTTAACCTCATAAAATTCATTACAGAAACCACAGGCAATCTTCTACCTATCTTGTTTGTTTTGTTTATGAATTCAGCTATGTTCAACGTCAGTATCCAAATCCGCTAATAGTAGAATAAATCCTTATCTATTTGTGAGTCAATTTTAAACAAATATTCCCCCACTCTCTTATCAATTTGGTCCATCCTCCCAATTAACTCTTCAAATTATTGGAGAGTGTACCTTTTGCCATTTCAAAAAAAAAAGTTTATATAATTCCTCAGCATTTTTGTGGAAATTCTTCTTTATATTACACCACAAATGTCAAATACATGCATGATTTGAGAGATTGAAATATACTATTGATGTTGTGTTTCATATGCTACCGTTCTTGTCAAATACAATATACATATGATTCCTTTCTCCAAACGTTTCTCTAAATTTTTTAAAAAATCATGTCCAAGATGTAATATTTTCATAATCAACCACAACATAAGTTAGTAGTATCATATGACCTGCATACATACCATAATTATATGCAATATGATAGTTGATTGCTAATCAAACTAGACCAAAAAATTTGGTAAACATACCAAATTCATACCTAAATTAATAGCATAATTCTAAAGATACTTTTTCTTAAAAATAAAAAAAATTAACAAGTTACCTTCTTGGTCAAATGTTCTTGAAATTAGTATGGTTCTATCGTAAAGAGATTTTAGAGCAGCCGCATCAACCACAATTGGCCTGCAATATTTCCATCCCCGAATATAAGCGTTCAATGAAACAAAAGCATGAAAGAAATGATTCTTTTATGTTTTCTCTCAACCAACAACAATACTGGGATAATATTATTTTTGAAATATACAAATAACCTGAAATTCTTTGGTACGACTCGGTAGGACCACCACGCAATATCTTAATTGTTTTGTCCTTTTGCACGCCATGCTTGGTTATAATTTAATGTCACATCATGTTGTTTTAATATGTCTCCGGCAAGATCATTTTGTGTGTATACTCTTTTTATGTCTACAAAATTATTCAAAATCAATCCAACGACGATCTTTGTCATTCCTTGACGCCTTGCATGTACTGATTTTTTATTGAGCTTGTATGTATTTCACAATGCTTCCCGATCTTGAACACCTTTGACTTATTCGTACTCAAAGATCTAAAAAATCATGTACAATCTTCCACCACACAAACTAAAAAGTAGTTGTTTAAATTTTTAATCAATCAAAAAATATATCAAATTAATTTTTTTAAAAAAACTTACATGCCACTTTTCTAGAAAACATATAATTCAATATATATTACCTGATAGCACTAAATCTTTACGTGCAAGATGAAATTATGTGCAGATTCAGAACCTTAGCAAGTGTTTCTTTGTCCTTGTAAACCTGCTTCACAACTATTTTTATATTTGTAGCTTCACCAAATATTTCATCCCCTGCAATTAATCTAATCAATCGAACTAAATCAGTTGAATATAAATACTGGCGCTCCACATTTTATTCGTTATATCTTTGTTCATTATGTTCTATTGTATCCAGTAATGCATCCTCCATTGTTAAGTACAATGGATATTTAACAAAGAAACCTGCAACAGTTTTCTTTTAATCTAGATGCATCTCGACTCCTGTATCATTGTGTGTAGATATGCATCTATCACTTATTATGACCTAATTTGAATTTGAATTGAAGTATGGTCTATCTTGAGTTGAGTTTCTAATGCATTTATCAATCTTTCATAGTAGCTATTTGCATCACACATAATCCTATCTACATCAAAATCTTTAGGTCTACATGCTCAAATAATACAGAGTTGTTGAGTTATTAATATTCCAGAATAGTTCAAAATATGTAATTTGAAAATTACCACACACTTAAAAATAAAAAATATACACTAATATAATAAAAAAAATAATTTTGTTATCTATTATACACATTCATCATAAATTGGGAAGAACATTAGCACTCCAATAATGTATAAAACCAATTTGTATTATGATTGAATGTAAGTGCACTTAAGGCATAAGTGCGCCACAAACAAACACTTGTCAAAATATTTTTTTTAATGATGAGGAAACCTGCAGTCGCTATCTTTTGGGTGCACAAAGGGTAACCTCCACTCCTGTTTAATAGCTCACAAACCAGAAGAGGTAAGCAACACTATAAAAGCCTCGTGTGATCATCTTGAATCAGATGGCCAATCCACTACTGTCGCAGGGAATTCAGAACCTAAGTATGTCATCAAACTTAAAAACTGACCGAAATATGTCATATTTTAAATTAGTAACATCAATAGGCCTTGGGCACAAAAAATGTGCATAATGTAAAAAAATTTAACACACCAAAGTTAACTTCAGTAACTTTTTTAAAAAATGATTAACGCACAAATTAAGTGCGCTATCCTTTAGCTGAGTGATTAAAATTCACTTGGGAGTTTATTGTTGTTCATTGGACCAACCGATGCAAGAAAGAGAGGCATAATATCAGCAATCAACACATTATACCCTGAATAAAAAACTTACTGATCATGATCCATATATTATTCAACATAAAATACAAGTATATACTATTGTGATCATATGCCAAACGATCCCTCATCAGTTTTGCCGGTAAGTACTTAAAATCAGAGTTCCATATATTGGTTAGGGCTGAACAAGCTAAATGAAAATTCTTTGTATGGTCTGATATACCCTGTTAACTGTTCACTTGAAGATTGGAAGTAATGCATATAGAATCATTAACTCTCAATATTAACTATCAAGCCTGACCAACAAGAAAATACTTGTAAGGAGTTGGGGCAACAGTAGTTGATGTTGTTCCCTCCTCTGGTGACTTTCTCTTTTGCCTTTGCTTTTCTATTATCAGTAGCATTTGCCCCTCTTTTTTGCACCAGTTAGTATAATAAAAAATAATAAACTCCCAAGTAGACTTTAATTACATGGAAACTAGGCAAGCACCGTATCAACCATAGGATAGTGCACTTGTGCGTCAGCCATTTTTAAAAATATAACGCCAAAACTTGTGCGCCATATTTCATAAGTTAATTCTTTATAAATAGTGCACATTTCTTGAGCGCTATGCCTAATTATGTCCCTAACTAAAAACATGACATATTTCGGTCACTTTTTAAGATTGATGGCATATTTAGGTTCTGAATTCTGTCGTAGGCAGGGGTTTCGAACTTGAGACCTCCATTTTGAAAGTTCTAAGTCAAAATATCTGAGCCACCCTGAAGGATTCTGTCAAAATATTTTATCGAGCTTCAGATCTTAAACATGCTCCAGATGGGCTTTTAACAACATTTGTCAAAATATCTTACCAAGCATCAAGGCTTAACCAGTTTCAAACAAGCCTTTACTAACACTTTTCAAAATATCTTACCGAGCATCAAGGCTTAAACACGCTTTAAAACAAGCCTTTAACAACAGTTCTCAAAATATCTTACCGAGCAACAAGGCTAAAATAAACTTCAAACAAGCCTTTAACAATATTTTGTAAAATAGCTTACCGAGTATCAAGGCCTAAACATACTTCAAGCAAGCCTTTAACAAGAGTTGTCAAAATATTTTATGTTTTAACTACTATTTCTACCAAAAACATGTGCTAACAAATTTGTCAATCCTCTAACTATGCAAACCTTTTGCAATTCATACTGATTTCCAAACTCGACCTCTCCAAAACGCCAATCGGAAAACTCCATCTGACATATTCAACTCACATAAGATGAGCCCATTGCAAATTTTCACTGCAATTAACTAGAATCTCCTTCAATAATGGCATTTATCGGTTCTTCAAATTCTCAACTTTTGAGTCAATTATTCAAAAAGTTTACTTAATCCTAGATAATGTTTTCTTCACGATTGAAAGTTAATAAAGAAAGTGAGAATTTCATAATCGGGTGGAGGAGAGTGAGGTTCAAAAACTCCGTAAGCAAATTATTGAAATAAAATTATCACCGACTTCTGCTTTGATGTGGGTCTAAATATTCATGGAAGGGGTTGAGAAACCATCTTTTGAGCTGGTCGGTATGGCAATGGTGGTGGTCATGTCTATGGCGAAGGCAGCATTGACGGAGGCTGCAGGAGAAGAAAAGAAAGAAACTAAAAAGGAAATTACGAGGCAAAATGTGATTGGTTTGTGCCATATACCAATTTTCTTATAACTAGTTCGGGTCAAAAAGAGTAATATTTATATTAGTTCAAGTAACTGTAAGGTGGTCGCAGGATTTGGGGACAAAGTTCTAGCGTCTCTTTGAAAAAGGGTCATAGTTCAGGTGTATTTATGTATTCTTCCTAAGTAGAACAAGGACAAATATTCTCGATCTCGAGAACAGTTAGCATCCAAACTTACGATAGTAAGTAAATTGATCCATATATATAAATTCATGTTTAACATAGGATAAAACACAACAGAAATATCCAACTTTAACACTCAAATATAAGAGCATATGATTTGCAAATAGGATTCGGGGAAACAAATCTTCCCCCAATTAATGTTACAACAGCAAGGAGGCAACTACATTAGAGCGGCAATAATTCAAGAACTTCCTCCTCCAAGGTTCAACCAACTCTCACTCCACGACCTTCGCAAGTACATATTTAATATTATAGAAGAAAGCCCAAGACATAAGATTTTGTGGATTTATATAATCATATAATGGAATACCGACGTGAATATGCCAGCAACAAATTAGATGATAAATGAAGTTACCATAATCAAACGTATAAGGTTTTTCTACAAACTTGGAGAAGCACGTCATGCAAAGTAATACCACTAAAATAAGCATTGCTATTACAAGAATAGTATGAATTGGAGAAAATAAGATGAAATCCGGGAGTTGGACAAGATTGCAGACAACAGAAAGCTATTAAATGGCTGATTTAGAGAGGAACAGTTAGATCATGGACATATGTTTTAGGATAAATCTATAATTGCTTGCTGCCAATGTTTCAATTGGAGAAAAGAGAATGCAACAGAATTCTCTGACTATATAAGAAGTTTCTGGGATACTTCAGTATAGCCATCTAACGATTAACCTTATGTATCATCTAATTAATCATCACATTAATCGCAAATGACTATGAACTAAACCTTACAAGCACAATGAATAAAAAGAACGAAGGGAAATGTTAAGTACCTCATATATCTAAAGCGATGAATCCTAACATCAATAAACAGGACAGAGCAACGACTCACATTATTATTGTATACACAGTGCAATGCTTGTTAGTAGGCGTAAAATCTCCTACCATACTAGAGAAAATCACATTATTCTACCATATGTGTGACTATAACTAAATCCACTTGAAATTATTCAAAGACAAATTACAAATGAAATCTTTGAGAAGCAAATACTCGATAGACATTCATGCAAGAGAGCAATACTTCAAAATGCAAAATCATTCAGTAGATCATATTCTTGATCAACAACAAGAGTATAGCTAACTTCGAATCGCATTCCACATGAAAAATCACATCAATAATAAACATCATTAAAAAATCTATATCTAACCACGATTAATATAGGTAAAACATTTAATATTGAACTCTAATATTTTCTTTCACTATTATTAATATGTATAGAAGTGGCATTAACATCTTCACTCCGTCCAGTCTAATGTAGTCATATAATAAGAACGGAGAGAGTATTTCTTAAGAGCCTCGGATTTCTAAAGATACGAATCCTAACTTCAACAGTCAGGACAAAAATGTAAGTCCCATTGTTATTATATACACAAAGCAACGTCTATTTGTAGCCGTAAAATCTCCTATAACTACATGTTCCTCAACCATAGGTTTGGCTATAACTACATCCGCTTATACAAAGACAGATATAACAAATGTAATCCTTGAGAAGCAGGTACTAGATGGACGCGAATGTTAAATCATCAGTCGATGAAAGATATTCTTTATCAACAATAAGAACATAGCTAACTTCGAATCACATTCCACACGAAACAACAAAAATCATGAACATAAAACACCATATAAAGGATAAAAATCATTACTTTATCGCAAAAATGTACATCTAACCACAGTTAATAAATGTGAAAAATTTAGTATTGACTCTTTAATGACTCTCAAACATATACAGATCAACTCTATCTGTAAAAAGAGTTACTTGGATGATATCCCTTTAACGAGAACGTAAGCAGCACACTTGGAACCACATGAAACAATAAAAATTATGAACAGAAAGAACCACATCAAGGATAAAAATAATTACTTTATAGCAAAAAAGTTTCATCCAACAACAATTAATACATGTGAAACATTTAGTAATGACTCTAATAATTCTCCAACATATACAAAAATCGACCCTATCCAAAAGAAAATAATCACTTACTACAACAATTACTTGTTCTCCACTAACGTAAATAGCATTTCAATCAATCTGGCATTTAATTCCCCATCACAAACCTTCAACATCTCCAATAAAGACATCGTAAAGCCATGCTCCACAAAAGCCTACGCCTAGGCTTAATCTTCCCTTTCAAACTAAATGAAAAATATTGTGGAAACTTCTTTAACTCCCTTATATCCCTATCCATTTCCTTCAACAAATACTCAACTTTTGGCTTAAAATTCATCTCAATACTACATGTCAACAATCCAGGTGATCTCAGTATTATACTAACCACACTTTCACATGCAATTCCTAAACTAACCAAGTAATCAATTTTTGGGGTCAACGTATGCTCAACACTATATACAAGCAGTACAATAGTTTGACAAGTAATCATATTCGAACCCGAAAATTCAAATTATTTCAAGAACCGAAATATGGGGTGCAGTTGTTTTTCAACACTTGACACCAAGATTCTTGGACAACGGATGATACATTTACGAATGAAGTTGAAGGGTATTACAACCTTGTTTAACAAGAAGTCTAAAATAGGGTAAAGATCGGTATAAGGATCGAAAGTTAAGAGTTTGGGAGCATATCAAGTATTCAATCAATTGCCGAACGTTCAATTCCCATGTAAAATAGGCAAATTTCAACGGATTTGATTGTTTCAAGATTTGCTGAATGGAGATTTGGATTTTTTGAAGGGCTTTTGTAGGGTTGATTTTGAGTTGTTCAAGGTAGCGGATTTTATCTATGAATTTGAGTCCACAGTCAGTTGTGGAATGGTGGTTTTATGGGTTTCGGAGAAATTGAGGATGTAATTGATAACGTCTGTGTGTACTTTATTCTAGTCAGACCACACAAGTGGGATTTTACTAGGCATGTTGTAGTGTCTCTTTTATGTGTACGAGGTAGTAATAAAGTTTGTATACAATCTATTATCGTCAGTTTCAAAGAGTGGACTTTCATGGAATGTGAGGAAGGGTTTGGAGTGATGGGAGAAAAAATGGGTGGGGTTTGGGGAGGGTTTAGCATATCTGGTGGAAGAAGTGAAGGTGAAGAGTAAAGGAGTGTATTGGCATGCTTTGTTTGTGTTGGAGCTCTATCTACAAGGATGATAATTCATAGTTTATTGAGCTTATGTTTTGTAGGCAAGTTTTACAAACATCTCCTAATACCGATTGCATATATATACTAGACACTGAGGGCACGGGCCCAATATAAATTATTTTTTTGCTTCAATTTATATGACACAATAAAATTTAGATAATTAATTATATTTTAATATATTTTTAGATATTTTAAGTTGTTAACTAAGTATTATAATTTTTAGTACTTTCTTATGTAATTTTCAAATAATATATGTTACTCTCCTTGTTCAATTTGTTGTGGCATTGATAGTCAATTAGATCTTAACAATAATTTAAGTTTTAAATTATTATGATTTATAATAATTTTTCGTCCATTCTACTAATTAGAAGTGACATAGTAAAATTATCGTTCTATATCATTTTTTTATTAAGTATTATTAATTTTTTAAATATTTAGATGACTTATAATAATTAATTATGAGTGATATAGTAAAATAACGATTAAAGCAGTTAATGCAAACATGCCAAAAATATTTATTTTACTTGTTTGTATTAAATATTATTAATTTTCTAATATGTAGATGACTTATAATAATTAATTAGCAGCGATACAGTAAAATTACGATTGAAGCAGTTGAAACAGGCATGTTGATCTGTTGCCTGCTTCAGCTGATGAACTCCCTTTGTCAAAATTACCTTAAAGAAATACCTGTGAAAAAATTTTTAGAAGGTCTCATATAAGTCGCCAAGTTAATTTAAAACATCAAGATTTAATTTTCAGTTTATGTCTATTTAACCTTTTTATTAAATATTATTAATTTTTTAGTGCTTTAGATGACTTGTAATAATTAAATAAGGTTGATACAGTAAAATTATGGTTGAAGCAGCCGAATCAGACATGTCATAAATATCTATTTTAATTTTTTAATTGAATATTATTAATTTTTTATTATGTAAATGACTTAAAATATTTAATTAGAAATACAATAATTAATTAGGGGTGCTATAGTAAAATTACGATTGAAGCAGCTGAAGCAGATACGTCATAAATATTTATTTTATTTTAATTAAATATTACTATTAATTTTCTAATACATAAATGACTTATAATAATTAATCAAGGATGATATCGTAAAATCACAATTGAAGCAGCTGAAACAGGCATGTCGACCTCCTGCCTGCTTCAGCTGCTAAACTGCCTCTATATATACCAATTTGTTATTTTTATTTTGAAATAACGTTTAAAAACACATTTAAAGTATTTGGATATTTTGATAACAAATTGATGATAGTTTAGTTGAGAAACTCACACATCTAATAATTGATGTTACTAAAAAAAAAGTGGGATGTGCAAGTGTTTAATCCTTCACTTTTTTCCTTTTTTAAACATTCCCAAAATTAAAGATGAACTAAAAGCACTTGAAATAAGTTAATTCAAACACCCTCTTGGTTTGAAATATTAGTTACATATATTGGCTTGTACAAAGTATATCTTATTTTTCATTATTATTTAAAGAAAAGCTAAGATGGTTGGAAATAAGTTATAAAAGCTAAGATGGTTGGAAATAAGTTATCTCTGATATAAATATTGAGATAGATATAAAATAATTCTACATTATTTCAAAACTATTATACAATTTACTTCACATCAAACGAAAGTGATTAAACGTTAAATTTTTCGTAAAAGTTGGTTTGTAAATTTGGATATTTTTTGAATAGGAATTTTGACCTTCTTTAAACAACTACTTGTTAGAAAAAATTACATGATACTACAGCTTATCTTTATTAACTACATAAAATTTCTGTTTTTTTAATTAATTATCCAAAATTTCTTTTCTTTTAAAAAAACAATCGGATATATGCACAAACCCATAAATTTTCGAATACATAATATTAATGATGTATCTCCCCTTAGTTTAGTTAATGTATTATGTATCTCGATCAAATAGTTTCAGAAATGAAAGTATCTCATTAATTAAAATTATGTATCCGGATGTTAATTATGTATACGAGCGAAAATGAAATAATTAATTGTTACATTTTCAATTCAAAATTAGAGAAAAGTCATAAAATCCTCCCTACACTTGTACTCAAAATTCACTTTAGCACACTTTACAACTAATTATTTATCCCTCTAAAGTCATTTCAAGTAAATTTAATATATCCTCTAATCAGGAGAGTGTTTTCACTCTCCCAAACTCACGTGAGAAGGGAAAAGAAGATAAATAATTATCCAGGTCACAATTTATTTATTTATTTTTGTATAAACCACATAAATTTCTTCCCTAGTAAAAGTAATTACTTAAAATCCCGACGACCTTTCTCTCTCTCAAGATTGAGAAATATACTTATACATTAGGTCGTCCCCCATACATTGTTGGAATCTATGAGAAAACTGATTAGCCTATATTTAGGGACAGACAAATCTGATACTATCTTTCTTTTCCTTAATTAACGTCATTAATTACCTATCATTATGTGGTGTAAGATTAAATATAGTAACTGAAATTCAAATTCAAAAAAAATCTAAAACATCACAGTAAATTTTCTTCTTTGTTGATTTATGTTTTGAAAAAAAAGGGTCATCAATTGCTTTCTTCAATTCTCAAAAATAGCAATATGAACATCCCCATATTGTTGAGTCATTCGGATATTTGGGAGTCGAAAATTATTTATCAATCCTACAAAAGTGACGCAATTATTGTTTCAAAAAGTATAACCTTCTTGAAATTGATTGCTACGATCGCGATGGAATTGAATATTGACGAATTTCGCAAAAAACTTAAAGTAAAATACATTGTTGAGGGTAATTCTTCTCCAATTATCATAAGAAATGACAATGGAGTGAGAGTTTACATGGAGTTGAAGAAAAATTTTTTGGGATTTGTCAATACGGCATTTCATGTCCTGAAAAAATAAAAGCAAACTCAAATTAAGAGAGAAAATGGCAGCAAACTGATACGTATTAAAGATAATATTATACAACAGTTGCACATGTATGTGAGAACATTATACACTTAAAAAATAATCTGCTGTAATGTATAATGTCATACTATACATTTAAGTATTAACATTAAACATGTATACTTCTGCATTCTTATCAGAAGGTATAATGTAACCTTATACAGTAGTAATACTTTCTAATTGTACAATACCAAATAATACATAAAATGTCTCTTAAATGTAATAAGAACTTCTTAGGGGTCGTTTGGTTGGGAATGTAGTTATGATGAGATTAGTTATGCTGGGATAAGTTATGATGAGATAAGTTATACTGGGATTAGTTATGCTGGAATTATTTTTTATTGAGTGTTTGGTTTGTTGTATTCAAATTAATATGCGTGGTATAATTTCTAAGAATAAATTAGTTGATTACCAAATACCCTTCATCTTATTTAACTATTTTTTTTATATATATTTCTTTTCAAGCTTTAGATATTTATTCTTAAAATTAAAACTTTCATCTTGTTTAGCTTAATTTTTGTGTGTGTGCATTTTTATGATTATATCGTGTGTATTTTAAAAATAAAACTTTCATCTTATTTAGCTTTAATTTTTGTGTGTGCCTTCCCATGATTATGTTGTGTGTGTTTTAAAAAAATCTTACTAGATCTTATTTTGTTTGAAATGAAAACTTTCAACTTAAGTTTGTTTAAAGTAAAAAAGAATTTGTTGTTTATGTCACTTCATTTAAACACATATCACTCATATAATAGAATATTAAAATTCATTTTAATTAATATATACAATATCAATTTTCAAGTAATTAAAAAATTATTTAATTTAAAATATATAATTAAAAAATGGAGTCGACATTTTTATTATTTTTTTAGAGAAATTAATATATATATATATATATATATATATATATATATATATATATATATAAGCATAATAATTATTTAAATAAATAAAATATATATATGTGTGTGAAATGAAAATCATAGGGTTTGAGGGCATTTTTGTCATTTTATATTTCTATACCTAGGATAAATTAAGTTGGGATAGTAATCCCACCATATCTATGGATAACTTATTAGTCCCGAGATAAGTTATTTCGAATATTGGCAACCAAACGAGGAATTACAATTTTTATCCCGAAACTATTATTTTATCTTGGAATTATTTACTTTAACACAGCACGCCAAACGACCCCTTAATGTATAACATAATGAAATATATAGTAGAAGAATTATATTATACATTCGTCTTCCAAAATAACTATGTATAATGTCTGATATATTATAACTTATACATTAAAATATAATCTTCCAAAATGTTTAATATCACACTATACATATAAAATATTCACCTTATATATTAATTATCTACAAGATTATAATAATTTTAAGAAAAAATTAGTGTTATTGTAACATTACATTGACTACACGACAATAATGAAAAAGAATGATTCAATTTTCTTTATTACGTGAATTGAAAGTGTACATCAATCATATTTTGAATATTCAAGTGTTATTGTAACATTACATTAGCTTAATTGTAGGCATAAATAAAGGAGCATATATATGAAGCAAAAATCGGTGTACTAAAATAGAAGAGAAATATGATATTTTGATATGTATGAGAGGATGAGATAGAAAGAGTGAATTTAGGTGATTTAAGTAATTATTTTAGAATTTTTGTAATTTCGTTTCTAATATCAGATTTTATGTAATAAAATAAAATTACCTTGGTATATATGTAATTTTTTCTTTATTTTTACTTTATTTTTTGGTCTTGCTCCATTATTCTCCTTCTTTAATTTTACAATCACCATGCCACCCACCACATGTACAGCCACCAGCCATAACCACCTTCTCCGTTCCTCTTCCTCCATCACCATCCCTACTCCCAACTCTTCCATTCCGCCGAAATCAAGAATAGCAAAATACTAATTTTTTTGACATAGGAAAGAGAGCTTGCCGGAAGTGTCTATTATGGTTGTTAAAGAAAGCCTAATTGCTAAATCTCAAAAGAGGTTGTTCAATTTATGAAGAAATACAATTACCACGCCGCATGTGTTTGTTGAGTGTTATGGATCACACGATGGGTATTGACGCTGGTGACATTATTGTTGGTAGTTCCACTCTCACCCCCGTCTCCTCACAGTGAACCACTATTTATTTTCATTCCTCATCACCATTTCAACTCCTGCCACACTCTTTAATTTTATTAAAAAATTATTTTTGTAAGATTTTTGTGGCTCAATTTCTAATTGACTTAGTAGGTGTCGATGATGGGTGTTGCGGAATTGACGAAGGCGGAGATGAAAGTGGAGTTTTTAATTGCTTCAGCCATTTAAATTCCTTTTAACAGTTTCAGTACGGCCACCGAAATTTCAAGATAAAGCTTTGTAATTAATTTTTTGTTCATTTAATCGTTATATTGTAAAAATGATTTAGGATGGAATATCTTAACTTCCTTCGTCGTTTTGATACCATTTTTGAAATTCCAAGATAAGTATTGTGGCTGAAGCAATGGCGGTGAAATTAATATTGGCGATAAGTAGAGTATTGTGGAGTTGATGAAAGTAAAAGTGAAATTGCATTTGGTGATGGGTATTGTGAAGTTGAAGATTGCAACGATGGTGTTAGCGAGAGCTTGGATGGTGGCGAAGAGTTGGTGGTGGTGGGTTTCATAGTTTCGCCGGTGGTATGGTAAAGCACCAACGCTGCTGGATGAAAAAAGAAAAGAAAAAATTTAAAAATATATAAAAGAATAAAAATTAACTCGTGGAGGTGCGTGTACTATAGGTGTGGTTCTCTATTTATAGGGATATCAGTTTAGGTACACGCTCCTCGTGCGTGTACCTTATTTTATTGAGTTCAAGCATTGCACTAAATAAGATCTTTGTTTAAATAATAAAGATGAATATAATAATTAAATTTAACATCTTTTGGAGAATTTATTCAATTAAACCTAGTCTTTATCAAAAAAATTTTCAAAGCCGATCGATATTCATCTACCACCTGTAACAAAATAATACAATGATAGAGACACCAGAACAATATAATTGAATCTAACCTGTACACAAAAATTAGCTCAAAGACATCCGACACTCATCTACCACCTGTAGACTATAACAAAATGATAGATAATAGAGATATCAAAATAATACAACTAAACTTTACCTTTACACAAAAAAATCTCAAAACAGAAATATAAAAACAATACAATTAAATATAACTTTTACCAAAAAATTTCTCAAAGCCAAAAGACATTCATCTATCACCTGTAAATTCTTCTACGACCTGTAAACTTCAATAAAATAATGCAATAGTGATCACAAAGTTTCAGTTTTGATGAAAATAATTCTTGTCTGAGCGAAAATTTTGACACTAAAGAATGATTTGAATGAAAACAAAGAAGATATATATATATATATATATATATATATATATATATATATATATATATATATATTATGTTGACAAAATTGTAAAGAAGTTGAAGGTTAGAAAATTAAGCATCCATCAATCTAGACATGCAACCGAATCAAGTTAGATGAACATCAATCATAATTTCACAATATGTAAACCAGTTTCTTCTCTAATTTAACATGTATCTCAATATTCTCCAATTTAACCTGTATTTCAATATTTATAGAAGTATTTCTTTAATAGAATCCTATTTTACCACGAAACATGGAAAGTTATACATATTCCTTTATACTGTATATCTTAGGACTTCTTAATTATTAATTCTTTTAGTAAATTTTTGCCCATAATATTAAATATTTAATATTTAAAAGTAATTAAATAAATATTCATTTTAAATATTAAGAATAATAGCTAAAAAAATCATGACAGCCAGGCCGCTACTTCAAAGCATGCATTAATGAGGATTCTACTTGGTTAAAATAATACGAAATCTATTCTACAACGAATTCTTTTCGTAATATTTTGCTATTTTTGTCTTTAATTTTTTAATTATTGGTCACGAAACCCCACCTTTAAGAGCCTAATGCATTAAGAAAGATAATTCTAGTTATGATAGAAAATTAATCCTAACCAAAAGGACTCCTAAACGTGGACAAAAAAGAAGTAACACAATTATGTGTTCATTTTTTGTAGCAAAATTAACACACTATGAAAGATGTTCATAAATTAAGAGAAAAAATTAATCCCAAAAATGCATTAAAATTTTATATTTTATTAAGAAATCATGATGTTTTTTTAAACCTTCGTAACTTGAATAGTGTTGCATATTGTCAATATAAACAATAAATAATAAATATTTGTATAAAAAGTAAAACTTGCGACAATCAAAAAGAGAATCACTATTTTCGTAAAATATAGTTGATCGATTGTTGATATGAAGGAGTACGTACCAATATTAACTTAAGATGGTACAATGTTATATATATAAAAAAAAAGAGATGAATCTTTGATTTAGTCTGTGACAATATTCTTGTTTTACCCAAATTTTTTTATAAAGAAATAAAGAAAGACGCAAAGGATGATGATAGTGAAAGTAGGAAAACAACTTGAATGAAAATCAAAACAAGAAGAATACCTAGCAATAGAAAAAGCCGTATGTTTATAGAAGAAATCATATTTATTTGTGAAGTTCGATCAAAATATTACTTAAATAGAATTGTATGAACTTTTTTTCTATTAGGACTCCTTTTCCTTAAATTTCACATGATATTTTAGTATATTTATATTTTGTTTAGTATTGTTTTTCCATATTTGGAGTGCATACATGTATTTTATTTAATATCAGTTTTCCATGTTTAGCGTATTAGTTTAGTACTTTATTCCTTATAGGAATTAGTGTTGTGTTGTGCACTAGGAGTGTCTCAAATTTATAATGTTTTATTGGATTTGTAGGTAAAATTTATATTGTTTTATTGGATTTGTAATTTAAATAGAATATACAAAAAGATGATTTTGTCTAAAGAAAAGACTTTTAATAAAGGGCAAAAAATTCAAACGTGATTTATAAGGCTTTTCACACTTTTTAGACAATAGAGATTAAATTCACTTGAAACAAAATTAAGAGGATAAATAATTATATATAAATTTAGGAGAAAACACTCAAAAAAATATCTGAACTTTGCCTGAATTTCAGTTGAGCATACTGAAGTTTACGGGGGTCCTATTACCCACCTAGACTATTTTAAGTGGAATTAATCCCCCCGGACTTTTTTAAAGAGGAATTAATTCCCCCCAAAATGCTATACCCAGTTTTAACGGCCGAAAGTATAATACACACGCTCTTTCTTCTCCATTTTATCACTTTTCAATATTTTTTCACCATTACAATCATATTATAGATTCCACAACTCAAATTCCTCCTACAAATTTTCATCATTTTTTCTCAATTTTTTAACCAAAATCTTTAACTATCAAAGGTTCTTCATCAATCTTAAAATGCCCTGTTCTGTCTTGCCAACAAATTCATTGTGACTCCAAATTTATTTAGTTCATACTATTTTTTTTAAGAAAATCTTTTCCCAAATTTCAAATTCAAATTGAAAACTTTCTTCAATGATTTTATTTAAATCGAAAACTTTCTTAAAAAAAATTTATAGGTTTTGCTAATTGGTATGATAACCAGTAAAGGGAAGGTACATAGTCATTTTTTTAGAGCAATCGTAACAGTGACACCAACATATATGATAAAATTTCCCTGTCACGAGCTTGGCTCGAACCAGATGCGAGTCTGAATTTTTTCTTTTTTCCCTCTTGGCTGGTGGCTGAGGTGGTGGTGGTTGCCGGCGGTAATGATGGTTGGTTGGTGGTGGCAATGGTGGGTTAAATTTTGTCATTGTGATGGAATTGAAGATGACCCATTTGGTGTGTGTGTGTGTGTTGAAATTGAATCAAATTGATGTAATTGAATTGAGTGTGTTAAAGATGACCCATTTGGATGTGTATGTGTGTGATGAAATTGAACACAATTTCAATTCAACAATGGAGCAACCGTGGTATTTTGGTGAAGACTCCATTGTTGAAGAGAAGAAAGAAGAGAGAAGAGAGAAGAGAGAAGAGAAGCAAATGAAAAAATAAATAAAAAACATAAAATTATTAAAAATCAGAAAATTGAGGGGTTATGTGACCAAAAAAAGAGTTTCATAACGATTTTTAATCACTCTCACTCGCTCAAGGGACGTGATTATACGTACTTGCCAAAGTGGGCAGATATATGTCATTAAAATATAAAAAAGAAAAAAATTTATGGGGTAATAGGATCCCCGCAAAGTTCAGTATGCTCAACTGAAAATCCGGTCAAAGTTCAGATATTTTCCTAAGTATTTTTCCAAAAGTTAGAGTGCTAATTATGAGTATAAGTGTCACACCCCTCTTTTTCACACGCGTCCGACCCCCGCTAGGGAGTTGGTTTTGGAGAAAAATGGGTCTTTCCAATTAAAGTGACGTTTTGAGAAGGGATTATTTTATTTACAGAGTCGCCACTTGGAATTGAGTTTGGGTGTCCCAAGTCACCTTATTGAATCCCTATTCAAAAGAAAATGACTCTTTAATTTTTTTTTTTTGTTTTTCCGATCTGCGAACTAGAAGTCCGGATAAGGAATTCTGTTGACCGAGGGGAAGGTGTTAGGCACCCCTCAAATCCCGTGGTTCTAGCACAGTCGCTTTAATGACTTACGTCTGGCTTAAATTATTTTGATAAATTATGTTTGGGTCTAAGTTCGCTCTCTTTTGATATTTAAAATCTGTCTACATCTCCTATATTAAATAAATCGGTGAAAGTTAATTTTTTAGAAAAATATTTGTCAAAGTGCGTTATTGCATCCTTGAATTTTAAAATTATCTCAGAAATATGCGTATGCCGCATTCTTACTTGAGACGAATATTTTAAATGTGCTTAAAATTTA
>NC_061121.1:19386592-19403209 GCF_002878395.1 Capsicum annuum
CTTAACATTGCCTTTCTAAAAGAGAACAAAGGCAAACAAATGATCTCCTTTTTTTTGTATATATGTACTTCCTATAATACTTATTACTACTATTAAATAAAAAAAAAGTTTCTGTCTTCTTCTTTTTTTTTTTTTTTTGCAAAACCACTTAGATATGGTAAAAATTAGGTGTTTACAATAAGTTTTGGGGGGGTTTTATTTCAACATCAAAATTATATATTTGGATGTTAATTATGTATTCAAAAATTGTAAAATAATAAATTATTTACAATTTAACAAAGAGTAGAAATATGGAGTATTTAATGTTTAAGTAATCTTGTTTAGATCTAGGTAGGATAAAGAGAAATGTGCATAAAACAAAGTGTTTTGTCGAACCTTAGCTAAAATGGTTTCAAATTTGCTACTCTTCAATAAGTAGTATTACATTTTCAGAAATGCAAAATTGGAATATCTTGGATCTTTAGCACAAAACTAAACAATTGAAAAGAATGTGTTAAATGATTTCAAAAATATAATTCTACTTCTCGATAACACCATGAATCTTAAAGTATTTCTGCTATGGGAAGTTATTGGGTGAAAATCATTTCCCTTCACATTTTTGCCTTAAAAATTAAAGTTTTCCTCAACTTTGAACAATAGTTATATATCCTTCTTTATCTTAATTGAATTTTTAAAATGATGAGGGAACCCATAACCACTAACTTTTGGGTGTGCACAGGGTAAACTCCACTCCTGTTTAATAACTCACAAACCATATAGGAGAGGTAAACAACACTAGAAAAGCCCAGTGCGCCAATTTTGACTCAGAAGGCAAATCCCTTGTTGTTGCATGAAATTCGGAAACTAAATATGTCATCAAACTTAAAAAGTGACATAAATATGTCATATTTTTAAATGATGACATAAATAGGCCTTGAGCACAAAAAAATATGCGCTATATGTAAAATGATTTAGCAGACCAAAGTTAACTTCGGTTAGCTTTTTTAAGAATGGATAACACACAAATTAAGTGTGCTATCCTTTAGTTGATACTCTAGTTGCTCCATGTGAATAAAATCTACTTGGGAGTTTATTGTTATTCATTGGACTAACTGATGCAAGACAGAGAGGCATAGTATCAACATATTGTACTCTGAATCAAATACTTACTAATCATGATCCATGTATTATTCAAACATCAAATTCAAGTAGATGCTATTGTGATCATATGTCAAACGATCCCTCAAGAGTTTCGCTGGTAAGCACTTACAATCTAAGTTCCATACAATGAACAACAATAAACTCCCAAGTAGACTTTAATTACATGAAAACTAGGCAGATACAATATCAACTAAAGGATAATGCATTTCACTTGGGTGTTATCCATTTTTTAAAATATAACGCACAAAACTCATGCGCCATATTTCAAAAATTGGATAACGCACAAGTTAGGGGCGCCATACACGTTTAAAAAGTTAACCATAGTTTAACTTTAGTCCATTAAATTTTATATAAATAGTGCACATTTTTTGTTCGCGCTACGTGAACTCAAAACCAAAATAAGCCAAGAAATAAAAAAAAGTGATCAAAATAGACCACCTATTTAATAAGTTACCAAAATAAGATAAACGTAATAAATTATTACATTTTTTATTTTTTTATTAACGGTCAACTAATCGAGTTAACTTTTTATAAAACGTAATAAATTATTATGTTTTATAATTTTTTTGTAAAATATAATATTTTATTATGTTTTATCAAAAAAAATATAAAATTTAATAAATTCTTACATTTTACGCAAATATCTAAATAAAAAGTCAGTATTTTATCACATCAAATTAATCACTATTGTTTTTAAAAACTAATAAAACGTAAGTAAAACTTATGAGTTTTACTTTATTAACTTTTCTCTCACTTGATGTGGACCTGCTCCCCACCCCACCCCCTCACTCCCATTTTCTTTCACTACTTTCCAATTTCACTTCCTTTTCTTGGAGGGGAAGGTGCATGTACATATAAATGCCATTGTTTTATTGCTTGAAATGATAATAATGGTTATTAAAAAATGGCAAATAATGAAGTCAAACTCAAAGAATAAATTGTTCTTAAGTATGGGAAAGAAATTACAATAACAAATTAATTTAATTATCAAAATTATAAGAATAATTTTGCATATTTTTAAAATTTTTTCATCCCTTAATTTTTTCGTGATTCAAAGCTGATCTCTTAATTTTTTTTCTGCTATTCGAGGATGAAGTAACATGTTTTTCAAACGTAAAGTAATTTCTTTGAAATATCGAATCGATGTTTATAAGTATGGTATGTGGTATTTACTCTCAAATATCAATTACCAAATTATCGAATTCAAACTTTGAAAATACCGAACCAAATACCGAACGCCACTCCTAGCTATCACTACAACAAATGCCGGACTATTCGTGACAAATTATTTTGTCACTTAAACTTTATAATTCATCACCAAAGCTATTCTATGACGACAAAAAAATCTATCAACCATTTGTCTGTAGTATGGATCACTGTAAGTTTACGAAGAGAAGTTAGTGTTTTGTCGCTAAGTGAAATTCTCAATTCTACGTTTGAAAAACATGTTACTTCATCCTCAAATAGCAGAAAAAATTAAGAGATCGGCTTTGAATCAGGAAAATATTAAGAGAGAATTTTTTTTTGAAAATATGCAAAATTGTACTTATAATTTTGATAATTAAATTAATTTGTTATTGTAATTTATTTCTCATACTTAAGAACAATTTATTCTTCGAGTTTGAATCCATTATTTGTCATTTTTTAATAACCATTATTATCATTTCTGGCAATAAAACAATGACATTTATATGTGCGTGCACCTTCCCCATAGAATATTCATTCAAGAAAAGGAAGTGAAATTGAAAAGTAGTGAAAGAAAATGGGGTGAGTGGGTGGGGTGGGGGGCAGGTCCACATCAAGTGAGAGAAAAGTTAATAAAGTAAAATTCATAAGTTTTAGTTTTTAAAAACAGTAGCCATTAATTAGATGTGACAAAGCACTGACTTTTTTATTTAGATATTGTATAAAACATAAGAGTTTGTTATTTTTTTTTTTGATAAAACGTAATAAAATATTATGTTTTACAAAAAAAAATTGTAAAATATAATAATTTATTACGTTTTATAAGAAGTCAACTCCGTTAGTTGATCGTTAAGAAAAAAGTGAAAAACGTAATAATTTATTACGTTTAACTTATTATGATAACTTATTACAGAGGTGGCCTATTTTGATCACTTTTTTTATTTCTTGGCTTATTTTAGTTTCGAGTTTGCGCTACGTCCCCAATTAAAAACATGGCATATTTCGGTCACTTTTTAAGTTTGATGGCATGTCTAGGTTCCGGATTTGTCGCAGGCAGGGGTTTGGAACTTGAAACCTCCATTATGGAAGTTCCATGTCAAAAAATCTGAGCCATCCCGAAGGATTCTGTCAAAATATCTTATCGAGCTTCAAAGCTTAAACATGCTTCAGATAGGCCGTTAACAACACTTTGTCAAAATATCTTACCAGGCATCAAGGCTTAACCAGCTTCAAACAAGCCTTTAACAATACTTCTAAAATATCTTACCAAGCATCAAGGCTTAAACACGCTTCAAACAATTGTCAAAATATCTCACCGAGCACCAAGGCTAAAACACACGTCAAACAAACCTTTAACAACACTTTTCAAAATAGCTTACCCAACATCAATGCCTAAATATACTTCAAACAAGCCTTTAACAAGAGTTTACGACTTAAATACTACTTCTACCAAAAACATGTGCCAGCAAATTTGTCAATCCACTAACTATGCAAACCTTTTGCAATTCATCCTAATTTTCAAACTCGACCTCTCCAAAACGCCAACTGGAAAACTCCAACCGACACATTAAACTACTATAAGATACACCCATTGCAAATTTTCACTGCAATGAACCAAAATCTCTTTCAACAATGGCATTTACCGATTTTTCAAATTCTCTGCTTTTGAGTCAATTATTCAAAAAGGTTACTTTATGCTAGATAATGTTTTCTTCACTATTGAAAGTTAATAAAGAAAGTGAGAATTTCATAATTGGGTGGAGGGGAGTGAGGTATAATTGGGTGGAGGGGAGTGAGGTTCGTAAACTCTGTAAGCAAATTACTGGAATAAAATTATCGCCGACTTCATTTTTTTGTCAAAAAAATGCTTTGATGTGGGTCTAAATGTTCATAGAAGGACTTCAGAAACTGTCAGTATGGAAACGGTGGTGGTCATGTCTAAGGAAGCCAGCCTTGACGGAGGCTGCAGGAGAAGAAAAAAGAAAAAAGAAATTACGAGGCAAAATGTGATTGGTGTGTGCCATACACCAATTTTCTAAAAACTAGTCTGGGTCAAAAAAGGTGATATTTACATCACTCCAAGTAACTGTAAGGTGGTCACAGGATCCGGGAACAAATTTCTAGCATCTCTTTGAAAATGGGCCATAGTTCAGGTGTATTTATGTATTCTCCCTAAGTAGAACAAGGAAAAATATTCTAATCTCGAGGACAGTCAGCATCCAAACTTATGATAGCAAGAAAATTGATCTATATACACAAATTGATGTTTAACATAGGGTAAAACACAACACAAATATCCAACTTTAACACTCAAATATCAGAGCATATGATTTGTACCCCCCCAATTAATGTTACACCAGCAAGGAGGCAACTACATTAGAGTGACAATAATTCAAGAACTTCCTCCTCCAAGGTTCAACCAACTCTCAGTCCACAACCCTGGCAAGTACATGTTTGATACTATAGAAGAAAACCCAATACATAAGATTTTATGTATCTAAAGAGTCAGATAATGAAATACCGACGTGAATATACTAACAACAAATTAGATGATAAATGAAGTTACCACAATCCAAAGTATAAGTTTTTTCTACAAACTTGACGAAGCACGTCATGGAAAGTAATACCACTAAAATAAGCATTGATATTATGGGCATAGTATGAATTTGAGAAAACAAGATGAAACTCGGGAGTTGGACAAGATTGCAGACAACAGAAAGCTGTTTACAGGTGCTATAAAAAAGGACAGTTAAATCAAGGACATATGTTATAGCATAAATCTTATAATTGTTTACTGCCCACTGTTTCAATTGGAGAAAAGAGAATGCAATAGAATTCTCTGACTACATAAGAAGTTTCTAGCATACTTCAATCATTCGATCGTATAAAATAGTCATCCAATCAGTAACCTTATGTATCAGCTAATTAATCATCATATTAATCTCCTATGACATGAACTAAACCTTGCAAGCACACTTAAATAGTACTGGCTCCATTTCAATTTATATGACACTTCTATTTTGAGTCATTGCCAAATGTTTGAATCGATTCTATTTGAAGACAACTTCCACAACTTCAAGAATAAAAAATTCATCAATTATTCAAAAATTTTGAACTTTGATGTGATGTTTTCTGCATCAAACTAACTTTTCAATCAATATTGTGCTATTCTCTTTCACTATTATTAATATGATATAGAAGTCAAATTAACATATTAAACTCCGTCCAATCTAATATACTCATATGAAAAGAACAAAGGAAAATGTTAAGTGCCTCATATATCTAAAGTGATGAATCCTAACATCAATAGATCGGACAATGAAATGACGCACATTATTATTGTATACATAGAGCAATGCCTGTTAGTAGGCATAAAATCTCCTACCATACCGGGCAAAAATCATATTCCTTTACCATATGTGTGACTATAACTAAATCCACATGAAATTATTCAACAACAGAATGCTATTTTTAAGATGCAAGTACTAGATGGACATTCATGCATAAGAGCAATACTTCAAAATGTTAAATCATTCAGTAGATGATATTCTTTATCAACGACAAGAGTATAGCAAACTTCGAATCACATTCCACATGAAAAATCTCATCAAGGATAAAAATCATCAAAAACTCTACATCTAACCACAATTAATATATATGAAACATTTAATATTGAGCTATAATATTTTATTTCACTATTATTAATAAGTAGAGAGGCGACACCAACATCTTCACTCCGTCCAGTCGAATGTGGTCATATACCAAGAATGGAGAGAGTATTTCATAAGAGCCCAGGATATCTAAAGATACGAATCCTAACTTCAACAGTCAGGACAAAGCTGTAAGTCCTATTGTTATTGTATACACAGAGCAACGCCTGTTTGTAGATATAAAATCTCCTATAACTACACATTTCTCTACCATAGGTGTGGCTATAACTACATCCGCTTACACAAAGACAGATAACAAATGCAATCTTTGAGAAACAGGTATTAGATGGACAAGAATGTCAAATCATCAATAGATGAAAGATATTCTTTATCAATAATAAGAATTTAGCTAACTTCAAATCACATTCCACATGAAACAATAAAAATCATTACTTTATCGCAAAAATGTACATCTAACCACCATTATTATATGTGAAACGTTTAGTGTTGACTCTCTAATGATTCTCCAACATATACAAATCGCCTCTATCTATAGAAAGAGTTACTTGGATGATATCCCTTTAACGAAAATGAAAGCAGCACACTTTGAATTGCATTTCACATGAAACAATAAAATCATGAGCCAAAAACACTATATCAAGGATAAAAATTATTACTTTACATCTAACAACAATTAATAAATATGAAACATTTAGTATTGACTCTAATGATTCTCCAACCTATACAAAAATCGACCCTATTCAAAGAAAATAATCACTTACTACAACAATTGCTTGTTCTCCACTAACCACAATAATCGCATTTAAATCAATCTTGCATTGAATTCTCAATCACTAACCTTCAGCATCTCCGATAAAGACATCGTAAACCCATGCTCCACCAAAAGACTATGCCTAGGCTTAATCTTCCTTCCAAACTAAATGAAAAATACTGCGGAAACTTCTTCAACTTCCCTATATCCCTATCCATTTCCTTCAACAAATACTTAACTTTTGGCTTAAAAAATTCTTCTCAATACTAAATGTCAACAAT
The DNA here is from genome assembly GCF_002878395.1 of Capsicum annuum. Taxonomy (NCBI): domain Eukaryota; kingdom Viridiplantae; phylum Streptophyta; class Magnoliopsida; order Solanales; family Solanaceae; genus Capsicum; species Capsicum annuum. Next base: position 19,393,621 of record NC_061121.1, read on the forward strand.
CCAGGTGATCTCAGTATCATATTAACTACATTTTCACATGCAATTCCTAAACTAACTAAGTAATCAATTTTTGGGCTAAACGTATGCTCCACACTAGATACAAGCAGTACATTATTTTGACAGGTAATCTGATTACGACCCAAAAATCCAAATTCTTTCAAGAACTGAAATGCAGGGTTCAGTTGTTTTACAACACTAGACACCAAGATTCTTAGACAATAGATAATACATTTTCGAATGTCGTTAAAAGGTATTGCAACTTCATTTAACAAGAAATCAAAAATTGGGTAAATATCGGTATAAGGATAGGAAGTTAAGAGTTTGGGATGCATATCAAGTATTCGACCAAATGTCGAACATTCAATTCCCATGTAAAATAGGCAAATTTCAACGTATTTGATTATTTCAAGATTTGCTAAACGAAGATTTGGATTTTGTTGAAGGGCCTTTGTGGGGTTGATTTTGAGTTGTTCAAGGTAGAGGAGTTTTTCTCCAAATTTGAGCGCACAGTCAGTTATGAGAATGATGGGTTTTATGGGTTTAAGAGAAATTGAGGATGTAATTGGTAAGTGATTATTGTAGTTTATTCTCGTCAGACCACATAAGTGGGATTTTACGAAATATGTTGTAGTATCTCTTTTATGTGTACGAGTTAGTGATAAGGTGTGTGTACATTCTAGTCTCGTCAGACTCGACGAGTGCAAGTTCATGGAATATGAGGAGTTTGGAGTGACGGGAGAAAAAGGGTCTGTGGTTTTGGGAGAGTTTAGCCTTGTTAGCATATTTGGCGGAAAATGTGAAGGTGAAGAGGAAAAGAGTATATTGGCATGCTTTGTTGATAATTCATCGTTTTATGAGCTTGGGGTTTTGTAGGTAAGTTTTACAACCATCTCCTTATCCCTTATTGCATATATTCTTGGAAAATATATTCCATGAACGCATATTAAAATATATGAAGAAGAATACAAAAGTGAAGGATTAATAATTTGAACAACAAACACAAAGTTAAAGACTTGAAACGTGTACGAAACACTTTTTTAAAAAATGATATTTGCTCTCTCTCCTTTACGAGATTGCTGTGGAATTTAACGCAAATAGTTTCAGTAGATATAACAAGCCTATTGAATTTTAAACTAAGCAAATAGTGAAATAATTATTCTCAAAACAAGAAGTCAAGACTTGATCTTTTGAGGAAGAAGAAAAGCTTTGGGGAAAGCTTTGTAAAAATGCGTTGTAAAAATTATAATCGAAATCTATAAAGTTGGATTTAAATAACATTGTTGGTGCCCAAAGGATGCAAGGATACAATCGTTCACTAAAGACACATTTTCATACAAGTCATAACCTTTTTATCTAAGAGGCACCTCTTCATATAAAAGATACATCTTCACTAAAAAGGCACCTCTTTATTAAAATACTTATATTTAGTAATTTAATTTAAATAAAATATTCAATAATTCCCCACTTATTTAAACATAAATTAAGTCACAGAGATCAAGTTATGTTCACGCATAGAGTAATGTATCTTTCGATTTGAACATCACCTTATTACAATGTCACAAGAAGAAATTAAAATTTCACGTAGCATAATAGTTTTGAATGTTATTCCTTGTGGTAACATCGGTGACACTATGTGCATAAACATTTCATTCCTTCCTTCCACTCAGCATACTTAGCACTTTTATGGCCATGTGCTATCCAAGATTCATGAACATTTATTTGAGCAAATCCAACTCTCAATCAAAGCGGCACCACTACTATGTTCATATAGGTGAAGTTCTTTCAATGCCTTTGTCATATTTGAGACACTTGCTCCTTGAACTGAACCTCATTAAGAGTATTATAATTCAACTCCCTAATTTATGATAACCAGTACTAGCATATCTCTTACTTAAGAACTGAAACATCCACGTATCAACAACTTGTTGTTATTCTTTGTGCCCATAACTATTCATTTCATATTGTAGGGTAGGTTGCCATTATTGGTGGACCTAACTAAGGAGTTTTTATATAATCATACTTGAAGATATATTCAACGACTTCCTTTAATAAGTTTAGTAAATAGATTAGTCAAATTTATTTGACTTCGCCAATGTGATAGAAACATTCCATCTTGAATTAACTTTCTCACAAAATCATGACAAGAACTTATACGTTTTGACTTCTTATTATATAATCTCTGTATGCTCGAGTTAGAGTGGCTTGACTATCACAAATTGAGCTTATATTTTGCAAAATCAATGAGTTCTCTTAATAATCCCTCAACCACTTAACTCCTTTAATTTTCTTGCTTCTACTAATGCAAGATTTTTTTTGGTTTCAAGAAATTATACCTCCTCACAAGGTAAAGTATCCATTATGTGGTAAATTTATTTTTCTCACATTTTTGATACCAACTTGTATCGATATATCTTTATAAAATAGTATGAAACTTATAGTTTCTCATATCTTTAGTTCTCTAAAGAAAATTAAAACTCAACTATTGGCCCTTCCAATAGTACTTGTTTACACAAGTTAATTAGCCACGATTCTTCCATCATCATGGACTGACTCGATCTAGGATAAAATAGGATATTGACTACTTTTGTGTTTAAGTGACTAAATTTATTTAACATTTTTTCATGCAATGAGATTAACTCAACACATGCCCCCACTATTTTATTTAATCTTGATACCTAATATAATATCAATTTCTCCAAGATCCTTCATTATAAATGTGAATATTTTTAAAGCCTTTTCTTACGATCAACATATCGATAAATTATCACACAAAATCACGTATCCCTCAAAATAGTGAGTTGGGTCAACTAAAAGTTAGTATACTATTGACTTCTAATCATAATCAAGAATTAAACCCCACAATGTAAATATTTCAAGAATTATAACCATCACGCATGAAAACTCGATTCACAATTAGGTAAATTATACAAAATTATTGCGCTTTTTTTAAAACATCAAACTCATAAAGGTCTTTAACCTTTAAAAGATATCAAACAATAAATATCATTTATTCTCATGATCTCAAAATTATAAAAATATTTTTCAAGTATTAACATGACCCTCATAAATAAAATACTTCATATCATCGCATGACTTGAAATAAACTTCACATATGATCTTTAAGCAAGAATAACGATCCACAATGATCACATGAGAAAATATTATTTCTAAGAATATCAAGCATTAAAAGATCATCACAAGTATCATCTACCCTACCATTTGTGAAATAGTTCAAAAAATCACAAAGAATATATAACGCCCCGAGTCTATACCCCAGACGCTACACGGTGCTCATAATCTCGAAGGACCACAAACTAACCCATGACTAGGACTTGCTGTAATAACTGAGTAATAATATCGTATAATGCAGAATTAGGAGAAAACTTGCCATAAGGTTCAATACTGAAAATAAATGTTGAATACTGAAAACAACTATCTGAAAAATACTCTAGTCTGAAAAACCTCTTCTGTCTAAACATGGAGTTGATGGGACAAGTTCTCAACTAACTCCGACTACTAAAAATAACTGATATAATGATAGAATAATCATGTCCTAGGACTATGAGGACTTACCACCAACTCTGACCACTGAAAATATGATCTGCTAAGTTTGATCGGGAGCCCGTGCGTCTGAACCTATGGTATAAGACACCATAGCGTAAGAAAAAAGTACGTGTCAGTACTTTGAATGTAATAGTAAAGTGAGGTAGGCTGAATACATGGTTTCATATACATGAAAAATACTAACTGAATGACATGAACATAATTGAATGAGAGTACATGCATTAGTACACAAACTATGACTAAGATCATGATAACACTGGATACTGAGTTCTGAACACTGCTTAACTAATGTCTAAGTTTACTGGTATTGATGACTAAGTCTACAGATAGTGTATTACTAATAATTGATAATTGAGTGACTATTTTCAGCATTATTGAATTTGTAGAACTATCTGAGTTCTTTTTTAGCTAAGTGAATGTATCTAACAGTCCTGAATTCTATAGAACTGAACTGAAATCTATACTGAGATTGGATTTAAAACTAAAACTATGGTAGAAAATCATCTAACTGATATGCTCTAAAACTGAACTAGTGGGGTCCAACCTGTAACCCCAGCTGGAAGGGTGTCAGTATCGTGCCACGGGTAAAGACAACTGTTGTGGAGTCAGTCCTAACTAACGGGTAACCTCTAAGATCAGTCCTATCTAGCGGGTGATCCCTGAGTATGTCAGTCCTATCTATCGTGTGACATCTCATAACCTACGCTGGCTACGTAGTTCTAGAACTTAGGGATTGCTTCTAGGGACCCAGTCCTAACTAACAGTTGTGCCCCCATCCCTAGGCTCGCTCGGTGATGAATCCTACTCCCAACTGAATAAACACTAAACTAATTTCCTAGTTCATACTAGGCTTGACTGAACTATTGCTGAACACACTGTTTAACTGAACTGAACTGAATCCACTGAATTCCATTGACTGATGGAATACTACTGAATTCTATTAACTAATTGAGCTTATTGAGGATTGAACTGAATACTGAATGGAAATGGACTACTACTGAGTTTTTCCTGAGTTCTATAACTGTCTGAGAGTACTATCGATTGTGACTTAATTGAGACTATTCTGTAATTGACACTGGCTCTAATTAAGCACCTAAATTATCGGGTATTAAATCCCCCCAGTTCTCGATAGCATGAAGAATAAATCATAGCATAGTCTTGAAAAACATAATCATAAGCACTTGTTCATAATTCACTCATGGAGGCATTTTATCAAATACTTGTATGATACAATTTGCACATAAGCTAACATGACATGATTTCTTTCTCTTATTAGTTAACATGAACAATTCATCAAGCACTTAGTGAGCATGATATAGGTACATAACACTATACAACAAATAGGCATCATAATTCAACCTTAACTTCACAATATCAAGGGTTCAACATGGTTTCACATGATACTACATATATATCAATTAACCCCACATGAATCTTATCATAAAATATGGATTAGAATCCTAATTAATCATTATAAATATGAATATAATTAAACCCAACATGGAATTCATGAAATCCATATACTTGAACTTCAAATATAGTTTGTTGGACTCCAAGGGTGGAAGGAACCCTTGGATGATCACTTCACATACCTTGATGCTTGAATTTGAGAAGATTGATGGTGAAATCCTTAAGATTTGGATCTTGAATTGGAAACCCTTAAGCTTGTTCTTGAGAGAATTTGAGAGAAAGTGAGTATATTTTGGTTATTTGGGGCTGAATGTCGTATTTTTGGTGTTAAATAGGGGTGGAAAAATGACCTAAATACCCCTCTGAATGCGTTTTTTAACAACAAAAAACGTGCCCAGTAACGCTATAGCTGACACACCACATCGATGAGATTGATGCTATAGCCGGCGCACCGCGTCGAGTTTGTGTCACTTCACTGGAATTTGACATTTAGAGCTGGGAAAGCATTTATCAATGCGATAGGTGACGCGGCACACTGAGATCGCGTTGATTCACTGGTTTGGGATTCCAAAGGTGCTTCAAACGTAGTTTGAAAAATTAAAAAATTATCTGAGAACACCTATGGACATTCTTGATCATGAATTAACTTAAACATCAACATTTAAAGGTCGTATGGGTCACGAAATGAGATTGCCAACTTTCAAAGGTCAAAATAAAACTATGTCTGAACACTTAGCTAGAATTTTCTAAGTTTGGGACCCCCTAGCGAGCTTAAAGGACTGAATTAAGCTAGGAATTTCGCGGGGTCTTATAATATCTCCCCTTTGGGAACTAAGCCTGTCAAACAGGTCGGGTTGTCTCGACCCAACCCAACTTGAACCGGCCTGTTTAATAAAACCGGCCTGGTTTGACCGAGCCTAGTCAGCCCATGGGCTGTAGGGTATCGGGTCCCGGACCAGTTTAATTTTTTGGTTCGGCCCGATTAATTCGGCCCGGACCAAGCTCAGTCCAGACCCGCCGGCTAACCAGCCCGACCCGACCCGACCTGGTTAGCCTTTTTTTTTAAATTTTGGAGATTTGGGCCAAACTAGCCGTTGGCCCAACGACTATATAGCCGTTTTTGGGTCCAAACGGCTAGTTTGGGCCCTTTTAGTAAATTTTTTTTTTCATTTAAATATTTTTTAATCCCAATTTTTTTTTCTATAAATACCCTACACCTTCAAATCATTTTTCACACAATTTTTCATTTCCCTTCAAATCATTTTTCACATAATTTTTCATTCTCTCAAATCTCATTCTCTCTCAAATCTCAATTTTCAATTATCAAATATTCTATATATTTAATTTCCTAAAGTGCTCACTTCAATTTTTTAATTTTGCTATTATAAAGTACGAGTGGAAGTTTCTAAAGTCGCAACCTTCAAATACTTCCAAAATTTGGTATTTTAGTTCCATCTCTTACGTTTAATTTTTATTTAGTGTATTAATTGTTGAATATTTAATTTTATTATATTTATGTATTTTGAAGTTTTTTAGTTTAGTTTATATTATGGATAAATTAAGAAACCTTGCTAGTAAAGGTGTTAAATTTTTTTTGTCCCGAAAGCGTTAGTAGTAGTAAAAAGCGAATTACTAGCGGTAGAGGTACTTCAAGTAGTAGATCTACCCATGTGCCTTCACCTCCGGTACCACTTGGTACACCTTTTAAGGAAGAAATAGGTGTAGGTGCTCACGATATGGATTATGTAGAAGCTCAGGAAAATTAAGGTATAGAAGAAGAAAATGAAGTAGATGCGGTTAATTTAGACGAAGATGATGAAAATATTGGTGAGACACCCGCAGTAGGAAATGCTAACGTTAGATCTGAATCGGTTAATCTCCCTCCCTGTGCCCCAAGAGCTCGTAAAACAACTAGTATTGCATGAAAATTTTTTGAACGTATATCAGATACTGAGGTGCAATGTAATATTTGTCAACAAATATATAAGCATAAAAGCGGAGAAAAGCAAGGGGGTACGGGTACGTTAATGAGACACATAGGTGATGCTCACGAAAGAAAGTTAAATATTGCATGAGGTGGTGGGGATGTTGGTAGGACAACGCAAACTAGAATGGACCCAACAAACGGTCAGGTAATGAAGAAGTATAATAAATTGAAGGACCGAGAAGAAATAACTAAAATGGTAGTTGTAGGTTGTTTGCCTTTTAGTTTTCCTTCTTCTGATGCCTTTATTCATTATATTCAAGCAATTTATAATCCTATGTTTAATGGTATTCGTAGAAGTACTTGTCGGTTTGATATTTTTAGACTTTATTCACAATATTATTTTTATTTATCAATATTGTTAAAAAATATTCAATGTAGATTGTCCCTAACTTCTGTCTTCGTCGTGCTGTAAATAAAATGATTATTTAACTGTTACCTGTCACTGGATGGATCATATTTTTGTGATGTAAAAATGTATTCTTGCTTTTTTATGATGAAGATCGTAAACATATTGGAGATTTTATTGCTGATTCTATTGTTAAAGTTGCCGAATTTTATGGTATTGAAAATAAAATCTTATGTATTGCTTTTGATAATGCTTCTAACAACAAGACTGTTATAACAAAGTTAAAATCTAAGCTATCTCTGCTGTTATCTAAAAATTTTCATATTAAGTGTGCATGTCATATGTATAATTTAATTGTAAAAGATGGTCTTGAATTTTTTGAGCTCTATATTAAAAAAATCCATCTTGTTGTTGGTTTTATTCAAGGAAATAATCGAAGAAAAAGAATTAGAGAATTTAAAGTTAAACGTCAAGAAAATGGACTTGCACCGATATTGATGCCTGAGGAAATTGATATAAGATGGAATTCTACGTATGATCTTTTAAAAACTTGTTTTAAATATAGAGTTCCTATTACACAAGCTTTTAATCAATAGTATGAATCATTTACTGATCTGCTGATTGCATGCTACATGATTCTGGTTGGGTTGTAATTAATGATCTTGTTAAGTTTTTAATTTTTTTTTATGTAGCTACGATTGAATTTTTTGGTGCTTATTATCCTACTGTTTGTAATATTTTGGCATGTATAGCCGATATTTATGGTTTGCTCAAAGAATATAAAAATAAAGAAGTTTATAAAGAAGCTGTTGGTGCCATGATTACTAAATTTAAAAAATATTTTTTTCCGATTTCCCCTATTTACTTGGTTGGTGCTATGATAAATTCGTACATGAAATATAATACTATGTGCCACTTTAGTACTATTATTTATGCTAACTTAGAAATAAATACTAACAATGATTCTGAACAAGTACAACTTGATTTGTGGACGGCTATGGGTGATGCGAATGAATACATAAAAAATTATATAATCACTATGCTGATTTAGTTGATTTAGCCGTACCTACAAATATCACTCCAACTGTCGCTCCTCATCCTCCCGAGGAGCCATCATCTTCTAAAAAAGGCCGGCACATAGTGGTTTTCCTAATTCCTTTTATGATTTACCTTGTTGGAATAGTGTTGATGAGAGAGCTTACACATCAACTTATCGAGAAGAGCTGAAATATTATCTTCGATTACCGCCAGAGGATCACAGAAGATGGATCAACACGATGGATTGGTGGAGGAGTAATGAAACAAAATATCCTGTGCTTTCAAGATTAGCTAGAGATATCTTGAATGTTCCAATGTCAACCTTTGCATCAGAGAGCGCCTTTAGTCAGGGGCGACGACAGCTTGAAGACAACCGACACTCATTGGAAAGTAATGCAATGAATGTTCTAGTTTGCCTCAGAGATTGGATTAGAGCGGAAAGAAGAAATCAAGGAATGGAACCGGAGCCAAACAACGAGCAGAAACTTGAAGAAATTATGTCTTAGCTGGAGAATTCAGCAAAATCAAGTCCAATGCGTGGTTTTGCCCCCGTTGACTTTGACTATCCTATGCAAGTTTCCGTTAATATTAACATGAATGAGTTGGAAAAAATGATGCATAATTTGTAGATTTTTCATTCATATAAATTATAAATTTTGGATCATTTCGCAATCAATAAAATTCAACATTCATTCACTCCTTAGTCCTTACTTTGTAACTTTTTTCATTTAATGATTTAAATTAATTTTTTAGTTTAAATTAAAAACTTACTTCTAATATATTATTAATTTACTACCAAGTATTATTAATTTATTATATTAAGTAGCATATGTTTTGTATATTTATGTATAGATCTTCTATAGATGTGTATATTTAATGTATACATGTGTATATGTTTTATAAATTGTATATATATTGTAGTATATATATATATATATATATATTGTAGTATATGTTTTATTTAAAGTAGTACATATATGTTGAACGGTGTGTATATATATGTATGTATCTTCTATAGACGTGTATATTTAATGTATACATGTGCATATCTTTTATAAATTAGTATATAAATATATAAATATTGTAATTTATATATATTGTAGTATATTTTATTTAAATTAATACATATACATTGAATAGAGCGTATATATGTGTATATACCTTCTATAGACATGTATATTTAATGTATACATATGTATTTGTTTTATAAATTAGTATATAACTATATATATATATATATATAT
>NC_061121.1:19406209-19465509 GCF_002878395.1 Capsicum annuum
TTTTTTTTTTATTTTCGATCGGGTTTGACCGAATTTTTAACCAGGTTTGATCGGGTTTAGGTGTGTTTGACCGGGTTGGGTTAAGTGGGTTGGGTTAGGGCTATTTTTAAAATTTTTACTATTGAACCCGAATCAACCCGGCCCACTTAAACCCAACCCAGATCCAGCCCAGCCTACAACTCGAATAAATTTAATGGGTCGGTTCTGGGTTGACCCCGCCCGACCCACTTAACACCCTTAGACTGAACTTAGTTTTTGGATATGAATATCTGAAACATGATTAGATGACTGACATTACTGACATGCTGAAATTTCATACTGAACATGCATATCTAATGCATGCGTACATGACTGAGCTGATTCATGAATGCATGACTAGGATTACTCATAAGCTAAGTTTCTCATACAAAACATGCATATCTGATGCATGGATACATGGTTGATTTGTTTGATAAACCTATGACTGATCATGCATAGGTAATTGATACCAAGTTTATAAAGGTAATCTGAACATAGAACTGAGTAAGTTCAAGGAAAAACTATTACTTAAACTGAAAAATACTGATGGACCCAAGATCAATTTTGGAGTCCGCATGAACGGGACATGAGATCATGACTGAGACTGGAATGTGATATATGAACTGAATATCATGATCTGAACTAAGCCCCTGAATTAATGGCTTATGGCTGAGATTGAAGCTAGAGGGCCAACTCATGAGTACTCGCTACTCCAAACGAGACTCGTTACGTAAAGAGAGAATAAAAGGTTTAGGTTGTGAAAGCTCGAGGGTTATAGTGCATCTCTCACTTGGGTCATTATGTCCCCGAAGAATTCTGACTTGGCTGAGATACTGAGAAAAACTAGGGTGATGCACAAGGCACCCACGAACTGAATCGTGACTGAATATCTAAAATCTTAAATTGAGGCATGATAGATGAACTAAGTTAAACTCGCAACTACCTAGTTCCTCGATCTTAGAATTGTTACATTCATGAGACTTCGTATACTGCGACTAGATGGAAGGATAGAAAACCACACCATATGAACTTATCCGTCTGATCACTAGACTGAATTACTGGTTTTATGAACTAACTCATACTGAAAGCTTATTCCCAACTATACTCTCCACCTTAGTACGAGACTTCACCGGGGACTATTGAAAAATATTCACATGGGTGCTGCGCACGAATGCATAAGCATACTAACTTATCTGATTAATCGAATGACTGATAGCTGAATACTGGGTCTGCAAGACTTAACTGTACTTAGTCTATAAAACTAGACTGAGCATGAGGTAATTGAGAGTAACATGAGGTAACTGAGTATAATTTCATGACAACTGTCTTATTCGAGATTGCATGACCAAACGTATAACATGATTCTGAAATATTCTGTAAACTGAGGTAATAAAATACTGATAATTGAATAACTGTTAACTATACGCTATGGTTAAGCAAGCCTGAAACTAAGATGAGTTACTGATCTGGTTACTGGGCTGAAACTGAGGCTGACGTTGTAACTAAGACTGTAACAGAGTTTATAACTAAGACTGTAATAGAGATTGAACTCACTGTAAGGCATGAGTTCCAAAGTCATGAGCTGCATAACCTGATTTTGAAGTTTCCATATTCACGAAACATGATTTGTAACGCTGAGTGAACTGGAACCCCTTATACTAGGAACTGTAAGCGTATATGATTTTTGTTAATATACACGAATAAGGGTTATGATCATACAGATAACATGTAAGGTATGAGTAGACAACGTGATAACTAAAGTACAAAACCTTGTACTGAGTTAAAGACGGGTTGGGCATCATTCCCACCCATTACTTTTCTACACATATTGATATTACTACTAAAATTTGGAAGCTTGCCTTCTTGAGATATCATAACCGAAAAGTTCCTGTATACCCACCGGGCTATGATAGGATGACCCACTGGGGTGGAGACTGGAAAGGTTCAGTTATGATCTGGTCTGACTTTGAAGTCAACTGCTATTTAAGGAGTTACAAAAGATAGAGGTTGCTCCTGGACCTGATGAGACATAAATATGTAAATGGGAGATTTGTAACGTACCAGTGATTGTATCAGGAGAACTTTCTTAATTTTGTTAGGACTGAAGTGTATAAAACCTATTTGTACGCTACCCACTGGCGGCACTGAAAGTGGTACCCTGCTGATTCGAGCGACCGGATTGAGCTGAAGGACGGTTGGACTGACCTTGTTATAGCAAATCTTTTCCCCTTTGAGCCATTACTCAACACTCCAGCATCCTGTGGCCTGGCTTACCACATCGAAAACACATATCACTGTCGGTTCTACACACACCTAGGTGATTTTTACCACATTCTCTACAAAGCAGATAGGTAAGACCTCTGATCACACTACCGTTGTTTTTGGAGCCTGGCGCCCCATCATGACTATCATTCCTGAACCTTGGTACTGTTGTACTGGCTAAAGATGGAACTAGGGCTGAAAAATTCTGACTAAACTTAGAACAGTTACCACGCTCTAACCTTGGTTGGACAAAACTAAAGCTACCCATTCTAGCTCTCTTATCCTCTCTCTCCTTCTTCTTAAGCTTCTGCTCTTTAATCTGTTGAGCTTGGACCATAAGCCTAGATATGCCCATCTCCTTAATTAACATCGCTGTTTTGCACTCCTTAACCATACTATCCGATACCCCAGACATAAACTTTCTTATTCTAGATCTATTGTCTGCTACTACATGGGGAGCATACCTGGCTAACTGAGTAAACTTGAGGGAATACTCTTTCACACTCATACTTCATTGCCTGCGATTGATGAACTCTAACATCTTTGCTTCTCTCAGATCTAAACGAAAGAATCTATCTAGAAAAGCGGTAGCAAACTCTTCCCACTCTATGGGCTCTACATCTTTGCCCCTATCTACCTTCCACTACGTAAACCACGTTTGGGCTACATCTTGTAGCTGATAGGCAGCTAACTCAGCACTCTCACTAGAAGTAACTCCCATGATATCTATGACTTTTTGAACCTGATCAAGGAACTCCTGTGGATCCTCTTCTGACTTATATCTTGAAAATAGGGGAGGATTCATTCGGGTGAAGTCTCGAATCCTAGTTTTCTAGTATTAGCCATTGGGTTGGCTTGAACAACAGTTGTCCATTCATTCTGAGCTACTACTGAATTAGCTAGAGTAGTGAATACAACCCTGAATTTTGTATGGGAGACGTGCTCGTCCAGGGGAGTTGGACGGGCAGTGGTTCTGGCTGGTCTATCATTTCTCTTCCCTTAGTCCTCTTTAGAGGAATATCCTGTTAACAGAAGAAAAACTTGGATTAGCGAGAGAGTTTAACTTAAGATTGTGTTCACTCGCATAACATGATTACTGAAAGAAGGGAAATTGTTCTTAAAATATCTCATAGCCTCCTGTCAATAAGTGTGGCGCGCTATACACCCATGCACAAGACTCTACTTGATGCGGCTTTCAGGCTTCCTAGGACACTGTTGAACTTTACGCTCTGATACCAAGTTTGTAACGCCTCGAGTCTGTACCCTGGATGCTACACGATACTTATGATCCCGAAGGACCACAAGCTAACCCATGAATGATATCTGCTGCAATAACTGAGTAATAATATTATATAATGCGGAATAAATGCTGAATGCTAAAAATAAATATCTAAAAACCTTCCATAAGGTTTAATACTGAAAATAAATGTTGAATACTAAAAACAACTATCTGAAAAAAACTCTAGTTTGAAAAGCCTTTACTGTCTGAACATGGAGTTGATGGTACAAGTCCCCAAATAACTCCGACTACTGAAAATAAACTGATATAATGAAAGAATGGTCATGTCCTAGGACTATGAGGACTCACCACCAACTCTGATCACTGAAAATTTGATCTGCTAAGTGTGATTAGGAGCCCGTGCATCTGAACCTATGGTATAAGACACCATAGCGTAAGAGAAAAATATACGTCAGTACTTTGAATGTACTTGTAAAGTGAGGTAGGCTGAATGCATGGGTTCATATTCATGAACAATACTAACTAAATGACATGAGCATAACTGAATGAGATTACATGCATGAATACACAAATTTTAACTAAGATCATGATAACACTGGATACTGAGTTTTGAACACTGATTAACTGATATCTGAGTTTACTGGTACTGATGGCTGAGTCTACAGATAGTATATTACTAATAACTGAGTGACTGTTTTCGACAGTCCTGAATCTATAGAACTATCTGTGTTTTTTATTGAGCTAAAAGGCTATATCTAACAGTCCAAAATTCTGTAGAACTGAACTAAACTCTATATGGATTTGAAATTGAAACTGTGGGAGAAAATCATCTAACCAAAATGCCTCGAATCTGAACTAGTGGGGTCCAACCTGTAACCCCAGCTGGAAAGGTGTCAGTATCGTGCCACGGGTAAAGACAACTATTATAAAGTAAGTCCTTACTAAGGGGTGACCCGTTAGATCATTCCTATCTAGTGGGTGATCCCTGAGTATGTCAGTCCTATCTATCGGGTGACATCTCATAACCTACGCTGGCTACATAGTTCTAGAACTTAGGGATTGCTTCTAGGAACCCAGTTCTAACTAATGGGTGTGCCCTCATCCCTAGGCTCGCTCGGTGCTGAATCCTACTCCCAGCTGAATAGATACTAAACTGATTTTCTAGTTTATAGTAGGCTTGATTGAACTATTACTGATCGCACAGTTTAACTAAACTGAACTGAATTCAATGAATTCCATTTACTGACGGAATACTACTAAATTCTGTTAACTGATTGAGTTTTTTGAGGACTGAACTGAAGACTGAATGGGAATGGACTTCTATTTAGTTTTTCCTGAGTTCTATAACTGACTGAAAGTACTACCAATTATGACTTGATTGAGACTATTCTGTAACTGACACTGGCTCTAATTAAGCAGCTAAATTATCGGGTTTTAAATAACCTCAGGACTCGATAGCATGAAAAATAAATCGTAGCATAGTCTTGAAAAACATAATCATAAGCACTTTTTCATAATTCCCTCATGGAAGCATTTTATCAAACACTTGCATGATACAATTTTCACATAAGATAACGTGACATGATTTCTTTCTCTTATTAGTTCACATGAACAATTCATCAAGCACTAAGTGAACATGATATAGGTACATAACACTATACAAAAAATAGGAATCATAATTCAACCTTAACTTCACAATATCAAGGGTTCAACATGGTTTCACATGATACTACATATATATCAATTAACCCCACATGAAAATTATCATAAAATATAGATTAGAATCCCAATTAATTATTATAAACATGAATATAATTAAACCCAACATAGAATTATGAAATCCATATACTTAAACTTTAAAAATAGTTTGTTGTACTCCAAAGGCTGGAAGAAACCCTTGGATGATCACTTCACATACCTTGATGCTTGAATTTGAGAAGATTGATGGTGAAACCCTTGAGATTTGGATCTTGAATTGAAAACCCTTAAGCTTGTTCTTGAGAGAATTTGAGAGAAAGTGAGTATATTTTGGTTATTTGGGGTTGAATCTCATGTTTTTGGGGTTAAATAGGTGTGGGAAAATGACCCAAATACCCCTCTGGATGCAGTTTTTAACAACTGAAAACGTGCCTAGTGATGCTATAGCAGACACGCTGCAATGATGAGATCGATGCTATAGCTAATTCATCGCATCAAGTTTGCGTCAGCTCACTGGAATTTGACATTGAGAGTTGGGAAAACATTTATCAATGCGATAGGCGATGCGGTACGCCGAGATCGCGTTGATTCATTGGTTTGAGATTCCAAAGGTGCTTCAAACATAGTTCGAAAAATCTGAAACTTATCCAAGAACACCTGTGGACATTCTTGATCATGAACTACTTTAAACATCGACATTTAAAGGTCATATGGGTCGGAAAATGAGATTATCAACTTTCAAAGGTAAAAATAAAACTAAGTCTGAACACTTAGCTAGAATTTTCTAAGTCTGGGACCCCATAGCGAGCTTAAAGAACTGAATTAAGCTAGGAATTTCATGGGGTCTTAAAGAATAGAAACTCATAAATAAATAAATAATAAATATGTTTAAGCAAATAAGAACCCAATTTTTGTTGTCGCTTCTTCAGACATATATTGCCTCTTTAACCACAATCTTCATCTATTAGTGCACGCATATTTTCCCTTCTTGATGTTGTTTCTCTCCAATTAGTGGCTTGACATAACAAAATTATTGTCTTGGGAAAGTTTACAAGTGAGAGCCTTTCTGTGCCCCTATGATATTGAAACACCCTGGTTTCTGGACCTTAGAAAATTCTCTTGATTTTTTGTTTTTGGGCAAGGTACGACTTAGGGTAACGATTCATACACTTGGATATGGATGGTATGGTTCAGTCGTAAGCTGGCTAGTGTTGGTTAGTGAGATAGATATAGTTACTAGAATGGGTGCGATTTAGGTGGTACGAGTCGTATAGTTGGATACGGGTTGTTTGGTTACTTAATTTGATGAGTTTTAGACCTTGATTGATAATTATAAAGAAACTTGAATTATTCAAACTCTAATTATTCACGAATGGCACAACATAAGCCGTAAGCCAGGGTACGAGTCGTACCCAGGACTCGTATGGTGGTTAGTGTTCAAACCTTCTAGATTTTTGTCTACCAGAGGTACGGTTTATGAGTACTTGAATATGACTTAGTTTTAGGTGTGTCATACCTTGGACAGTGTTGGATCCAAGGGGGAAAGCCTAGGGTATGAGAGGTGGGCACCTCATGTAATACCTCATGTTTTCCCTAGCTTAATTTTGCTCCTAGAATATTAAAGATTAGCTTCAAAACAAGGATAAATTTTGTTACGTATAGAATTTTCTAGATTTGGACCTTCCATTATGTGGGAAATTGAATAAGCTTTCCGTCGATACAAAATTTTCCCAATTTCAACCCTCGGTGAAAAGTTAGAGCATTTTTAAGTTGACAGTGTGCCACCTGGACACCCACCGTGTCGCGGTGGAGGGTAAAATGACAATCGTCACATTCCAGTAGACCTTCACAATATTGACGCGTCACAAAGATGTCCCATTTCCCATTTGTCAATTTCTAGAAGTCCAGCACGATATTGGCGCGTCGCGCCAGTGGCCAAAATGGCATTCCAAAGGGGCACCACTATGGATCTGCATCGCGGAGTCTGCCCAGTTCTCAATCGTCTAAATTCCAGTGAGCCATCATGATAGTGACGCAATGCGGTGGCCTGCCAGTTAGAAATTTTTTTTATTTTTTTAGTTTCGTTTAGAAGTTTAAAAGGGTATTTTCGTCAATTCTGAAACCCCCAATTCATGGATAACAGAAGATTAAACCCATTCTAAGCCTATTATGCTCATTATTCATTAATTTAATCTCCAGAAAATCCCTAGAGCTCCAAAGATTCTTCTCCAAGAAATCTAAATCCTCCATAGTTTCTTCAAGAAAGCTCTAAATTGGGGATTTCCAAGACAAGATAATCAAGAACTCATCTTGAAGAACTCAAATAGGAATCAATAATTCAAGTTGCTTCATCTAATCATCAATCAAGGTTTGTGGAGTTTATGAACAAGGATTTCCTTTCATCCTTGTGCCCAAAACTAGTTTTTAACTACAAATTTATATAATTTTGAATGTCTATACATGAATTTTAAATTAGGGTTCATACCCATTATTTCAAATTTCAAGATTATAAGATTTCCAATGTTGTAGAAGTTGAATTGCATGTCTATTTTCATATTTTCATGCCTATTGAAGAAATTTACATATTTTAAGATAAATTATCATTGTTTTCATTATTAACCATAAATATTACGATGTTTTGACATGATTTTAATGTATGGGTTACTAAGCCCAAGTTTATATGTTGATGTTTTAAGAAAGATGATGCTTTAAGCATCCTATGATCAGTTTATTCATAGATTTTCAGTAAAGCTTTGATCTTTTGATCTTAAGCTAAGATAAGGAATCCACATTGTTCAAATAATTTGAGATTTAGAGAAAGAGAAGCATAATTGGTTTTCATTATAAACCCTTGTCCTATTTTAAGGTGGATTTCCTAAACTTCTGAGCGATAAGTATGGGAGTAGTATTTAGCACTGAGCTGGGTATGATTCCAAGGTATCATACCCCAGAACTATGTGCAACCATAGGTTTTAAGTGCCCATAGTGGGCTAAGTCAGTGATCACTTAAGTTACAGTTCTATTCCGATGGCAACGGTAGAACAACTCTCCCCAACATAGGTAAAACATTGGACTCTATGACAGCTCACATGGTTTATGTTGGTTAGAAGTACCTCCTAAAGTTCCTAAGTCCCAACAAAAAAGATTTATAGAAAAGCTACAATTTCTAGTGACCAGATTTCAAATTTAAAGAGTGAGTCCTTTCTACACTTAGACAGTATGATTTACAGACAGAATACTAGTATAGCTTTCAGAACTAAATGTTATGACTCACTAGATTTATAAAGTATGATTTTCTATCCATGATCATCGATTTCAGTATTTCAGATATTCCAACTTATGTGAGTCATTTACATTTAACATGCATTGTTTTATAAATTATGATGATGAGATGATGTTTTACTTATGCATTTCACCCCATATACTCAGTACATCCTCAAAGTACTGATCCGCATATACGTCTATGTACTATATTGTGTCATAATGTAGGTATAAATTATAGTATGTGCAGTCAGAATTAGACAGTTACAGATTCCAACCAGAAGATGATGTGTCCCCCTACTTCGGGGACTTTAGTTAGATGTTATTTATGTACTTTACTTTCTTACTCATATGTATTGATTAGTGGTAGTTGGAGTCGTATCCCAGCTATCTATAGTCAATATAGTAGAGGCTTCACAGATGTTAATCAGAGTCAGTCATGTAAATTTTAGTTCTATTTTTTAGACTTTATCAGATTGTACAATTTTATCAGTATTGTATTTTCACAGATTATATCATTATTTTGTTTTCACACAATAAATTCAGTCATTTTATACATATTTAATCAGTTGCTTAATAGTATGCCAATTCATGGGTTAGCTTGGGATCACTTGTGGTCCTAAGCACCGTGTGACATCTGGGGACAGATTTTTGGGGCGTTAAAAACTTGGTATCAGAGCACCAAGTTCAAGTGTCGTAGGGTGTCTGTGAAGCTGTGTC
The DNA here is from genome assembly GCF_002878395.1 of Capsicum annuum. Classification (NCBI taxonomy): domain Eukaryota; kingdom Viridiplantae; phylum Streptophyta; class Magnoliopsida; order Solanales; family Solanaceae; genus Capsicum; species Capsicum annuum. The sequence continues at coordinate 19,415,409 of NC_061121.1, forward strand.
TAGTAGAGTCTTGCAGAATAGTACGGAGACGTCTGTACTTTTTTTCGAAAGGCTACAGGACATTTAAGAAAAGTTTCCCCTCTTTCCTACTCTAGATCATGCAATAAAATTGTTCTCTCAAAATCCCCTGTCCATTCATGTTTTACCCCAAAATTCTTTATCTATGACTTATTCTCGAGATAACATGATTAGTAAGTTCCAATTCCTCCTCAAATAATGCTCTCAGATTTGCTAGAAGAAGTTTTAGAAGTCATTCAAAAGGGCTTGAGAGGAGCTCTCTAGTGTGTCATAAATCCCTTAAGTGGAAAGTTATGTCCTCATCTTATGAGTTGTTCAGTTGAGATAGAATAAGACATGCATTCAGATTCCTCATTATTCCTTCAATACTGATAGTGATCATAAGAGAAGATAGTGTGAACCTAGACTGTTAAATATAGTGTGCATTTAAGGGATATCACAACTTAGAGTTTTATGATTTATAAGTAGTAGAATCTTTTTATAGTTAGATGTGTAGTGTTGATAAATATCAGAATGGAGATTGATTGAAAGTATATAGATGAACGTGTGTATTTTACTGAGTTTGTATTAAGGTGAAATGTCCTTGTGTATTAGTTTAGTGGAGGGTGAAGAAGGATGTTATAAGTTAAAGTGAATTATTGTTTGCTTGAAGTATGGAAGGAGTTATTGATGGTATTTATTGTGTTTGAAAGGTATAGGATATTAATGAAGTGTTTGGTGGTTTAGTATCGCAAATTTGGGATTCCCTTGAGATTACAAAAAGGAGTTTAGTTAAAACTTATAGAGTTATGACAGTAATTTAGGTGTATAGAAGGTAATGATAGGTAGAAGGAGGATGTTTTAATGGATTGTAAATAAGATAGGCCATATGATTATGATCTATTATTGTTGTTATGTAGTTTTAATGGACTAGTGTTTCTTGATGTTTTATTTCATAGATTGCAAGTGAGAATAGTATGTGAGGTTGGGTAGTAAATTATCCTTAGCACTAGACATTAGGTTTAAACAGTGGATGAGATCAAGGTGTAAGTAGTGATTGCTTGGTTGGTGATGCTAGTTATATGGAAGTGACCTAGCAGGCTTGAATAATATGTGCAAGAGTTTAAGTTCATTTATTTGTAATTATGTATGATTTTGTATGCATGATGTAGAGGTGTGCCCAAGGTGATATGGGATGACTATTCATATAAGGTATGATGTTCTTAATAGCTAAGTTAATGAGCTAAGTTATGGATGGATAATGTTGGGCCTTTTTGGTGTGATCTTGATCCTTATGGTTTAGAAATATAAGTTTAGAGATGTGGTAAGACTAGGAGATGACAGACGTAGTATAATTCATTAAGGTTTATGGATATCCATGTTAAGTGTTAGAATCTAACTTTGAATCCTGGAAGTTTGAGCAAATAGAAATAAGAGTTAAAGCTCTAGATGGTGTGAACTCAGAATATGGTGATAGGAAGATTCTAAGTTGGTAAGTGTTCAAGTAATTATTGGATGACTACTGGCCAATAGAAAAATAGAGTTGTATCTCAGAAGGAAGTATTAGCAGTGGGTCATACAATTTCAGGTATAGTCTTTCAGAGTAAGTTTATTATTTACGTATATTATTGTGTTCCATACTTAGAGTGATGGCTTAAATCTAAGGGGGAGATGATAGAATGAGTACCAAAGTCAGACTTCCAGATTTTAGTAGTGATGCCAACGTAGTGTAGAACATCAGAAAGTGAGAATGCGGCTTAACCCACTCTTATTTCAGTATTTGTACATCATTTATCACAATATCTACTCATGCCTTACGTGTCATTTACATGATTATATTTTATGTACATACGTATAATAGAGAATTATGTACTCTCCCAGTTCCTAGTATGAGGAGTTCCATTCATCCAATAATTGAAATCACATTCCATAAGTTATGAACTCCAAATTCAGGTCATGCAGCTCATGGCTCATGTACTCATGCTTTACAGTATGTTCGGTTCTAGTACTCATGCAATACCCTTAACAATCAGCAAAATTCAGATTTATGTCTTGTACGCCCTCAGATTTGATCTCTTTAATGAATCCATATCATGAATGCTCTATTCCTCAAGTCGCAGTAAAGTGTCAAGTTATGCTTAGGCTCCCTTCATGTTTCAGGCCCTGGTATTTCAACCTTTCGGTGACCTTTCCTTAGGTTAAGGAAGTGATGATGAATACTTGTGTAGATGAGAGAAAGTAAATATGTTATTTTGGGTAAGATTGTTGTGTGCTTATCGTATGTAAGTCTATAAGCTAGAAAGAATTTTAAGGTGAAGCTTTTGTGTATGACTGTTAGTTGAGAATATTTCTATTTGTTTTTTCCTAGAATTAGTACATGGAAGTTGGTATTGATGGAGGTGTTAGAGAATACGAGAAAGATGCTCTTATGAATATTTATTTAGGAGTGCATATGTAGTTATGAAGATAGGCTTAAATGTCATGTTGTTATATAGGATGATAGGTGTGTGGTGCATTAATGAATTTCTAGTAAGAGGTTGAATTTAGTTGTTAAAGTGATAAAAAGAATCATCCTAGAGTAAGTAGTTATGACAATGCTTGGGGTATTGAATCCATGGTTCAGGCTAGTATTATGAGGTTATGTACAGTACCTTGTGATTCTGAGTTAGGCTTGACCTTGATGAGAGGATTTAATTCAGTTTAGACTTTAGTAGTTGGATTTATCAATGCCATATGAGAATTAAAGTCAAATCAAGCAAATATGGTATTTGAAGTGAATCGTATAATTGAGGGAGTGTTTGGCAAGTGTTGCTAAGCTCGAAAGTACAAAGTTACATTGCTTAAGCCCCAGAAATTCTATCCTGGCTTATGATTTATAAGTATATGTTCCATGCTATAGAGCCGTAACAATGTTGTAATTCCTTATTCAGATGTTTTGTTCAGATCATACCCAAAGTTCGTTACTTCCTAATATCTTTAGAGTTTCTTAGAAAAGTGTTGAAGAAATACTTCATCTGGGTATAAGCATTCAGTATTATTTTGTCTGTGTAGCCTGAAATCTAGTTTAATAGTCAGACAGACAAATCTCTATAGTTTTTCCATCTTCCGATTTAGTTTAGTCTTACTACCTGAAATTTCATGAGTATGGCAATTCCAAGAGGTAGTTTGTTCGCATCCATGTAAATTGTGAATTCAGCTCAGTATATGTATCAGACATTAGTTTCAGATTCAGATATTCAGTTACGATTCAGTTCATAAGTATTCAGTAAATGATCTTAGCTTTCCAAGCATCCCAACTCAGACAATGAAATACCTATTGTATGATCTTAGCCATCAATTCATAGTTCTGCATGGACAAATTGCATCATGAACATTTCAAGTGAATTCTAAACTCTCAACATGAATCAGCTCCTTATATTGCAAGTCAGCTCAGAAATCAGTTTCACGATAGAGATTTTAATGTTCCAGACTTAGACATGTAAGTATGTTCCCAAAGGTGAATGTTCAGTTCTGTGTGTAATCTCAGTTGCCTTAGTTAAGAACTCTCATTCCAATCAGTGTGTTGAGGGTGCTACTTGGGGAGCAGAAGCAGACATGCGAATCAAGTATCCTCATCTCTTCTCCACGAACCCAGATTCAGTCTAAGGAAATATTCTCCTTCATTCAGTTCTTTTCCTGTCTCAGATTCAACTATGTAGCAATCTTTATGTAAAATCATGCACTCACAGATTAGTTCAGTAGCTTAGTAGGCTTTAGATTCAATCATATAGTTATTTCAGTTGTTCATGATAGCTTATAACCTCATATTCCTTAGTATTTTCAGTTTAATTAGCCACACTCAAGGATGAATGTTCCCAAGGGGGAGATATTGTAATACCCTATATTTTTCCTCGCATAATTTTGCTCCTAGAATGTTAAAAATTAGCTTCAAAAAGAGGATAAATTTTGTTACGTATAGAATTTTCTAGATTTAGACATTTCATTATGTGGGAAATTGAATAAGCTTTCCATATATACCAAATTCACCCAATTCCGACACTCGGTTGAGAAGTTAAGCATTTTTAAGTTGACAGTGTGCCACCTGGACACCCACCGCATCGCAGTGGAGGGTAAAATAAAAATCATCATATTACAGTGGACCTCCGCAATATTTGATGATAGGCGAAATTACGCGCCTATATCAATATATTTTGCCCATATTTTAGCCTAGTTTCGAGAACTAATTATCTATTTCGTACACTTTTAGTCCTTTTTCCTGTAAATGAGCTAACAAATGTGATTAGGAAAGTTTCAGGTATAAATGATGCAAAATACAGCAATTTATGGCTTACTTGACGCAAAAGAAAGCTCACAAACGAGATGGAAAGGAGCTGGACGCATAAAGGACTAAATCTGCTGCATGGAAAATCTGTCCCGGGCTAAAACAGCATTTCTGAAGACTTTGGGACTTACAGACACAAAGCTGGATTTTTGCCATAATACATTAACCTAGTGCAATTAGGTTATGTGTTTCATCATTCTATTTGGATTATAATTTTGTAACCTTACCCTAGTACAATTGGGTCAAGGATTTCATTAGTATATTAGGATTTGGTTATTTATTTTATTAGTTTAGTAGGAGTAGGATAGGAGTATTATAAATACCCTATCATGTTAGAGATTTTCAAGAAGAGAAAGGGGGGGAGACATTCTGACAATTCATTCATCTCCTTACAATTAAGACATCTTCCTACAACCCATTCTCAATTCTTCATTCTTCTACTCTTAAATTCCACAACAAGAGAATCGTTACTTGCTACGGAATCACTAAAACCACACGCCAAACACCTACTATTCACGCCATCCACCATGCAAAACGTGATATCCTTCGCATTCATGGGTAACTAAATCTCTTAGTTGGGGTTATGGAAGCCGAATGAGTTACTATCTATAGCTATGAGTTTGTGAGTTCAAGACAAGTATATTGCTTATATCATTATTCTCTTCATCTTAAATCTACATTCTTTGCGGTTCAAACACAAGAACACGCCATTCTAACATCTAACCTGTTCGAGAGAAAGGTTATTTGTCTAGAAAAGAAGACGCATAGACCAACGCCAGTCTAACATCTGACTTGTTCGAGAGAAAAGTTATTTGTCTGGAAAAGAGATAATGTCAAGGTAGTAGGACACCCTTTCCTATTAAAAAGCTAGTGCCGTACCTGGACTAACTTCTTGGAGAATTCGTACCGTTAGTCACGCTTTAAGCTCGAGAGAGTTAAAGTGAAATAGTCCTTGTTTAGGTCGAGAGACGCTTGGATTTACCATCGACTACAATTCTCTATAAGCAATTACATGTCAAGACTCTACACACTCATAGCCAATAGAGACGTATACCTCAGAAGGTGGACATAACCCCAACGCCTCAATTCTCATTGTTTACAACACACGTGACAATCTCTCTTTATTTTGCTATTTTCAGTTCTTACATTCTTGTTTTGGTTACATACTACAATCCCCCCTCTCCTACGAGACTTGCACTAAAAGTCTAGTAATTTTTCTTGCTCGTTGGCCAAGCTATTCTCTGTGGGATCGATACCCAACCCAGGTTGGGTTCTATATTTGCTAACGACCGCTTTACACTCCCACGAGAGCTGTAGATTGAGCGTTATCAATATTGGCGCATCGTGATGTCCCATTTCCCATTAGTCAATATCCAGAAGTCCAGCACGATATTGACGCATCGCGCCAGTGGCAAAATGGCATTCCAAAAGGGCACCGTGATGGCTCCGCATCGCGGAGTCTGCCCACTTTCCAATTGTCCAAATTTCAGTGAGCCACCGCGATAGTGGTGCATAGCAGTGGCCTGCTAGTTTGATAAAAATATTTTTTCCAGTTCCATTTAGATGTTTAAAAGGGTATTTTGGTCAATTCTCAAGCCCCCAATTCGTAGATAACACAAGACTAAACCCATTCTAAGCCTATTATGCTCATTATTCATCAATTTTCTCTCAAGTAAAACCCTAGATCTCCAAAGCTTCTTCTTCAAGAAATCTAAATCATCCATAGTTTCTCCAAGAAAGCTCTAAATTGAGGATTCCCAAGATAGGATAATCAAGAACTCATCTTCAAGAACTCAAATCGGAATCAATTATTCAAGTTTCTTCATCTAATCATCAATCAAGGTATGTGGGGTTTATGAACAAGAATCTCCTTTCATCCTTGTGCCCAAAGCTAGTTTTTAACTACAAATTTATATAATTTTGAATGTCTATACATGAATTTTAAATTAGGGCTCATACCCATTATTGGTAATTGCAAGATTATAAGATTTCCAATGTTTTAGAAGTTGAATTGCATGTCTATTTTCATATTTTCATGCCTATTGCAGAAATTTATAGATTTTGAGATGAATTATCATTGTTTTCATTATTAAGCGTGAATATTACGATGTTTTGACATGAGTTTGATGTATGGGTTATTAAGACCAAGTTTATATGTTGATGTTTCCAGAAAGATAATGCTTTAAGCATCCTATGATCAGTTTATTTACAGATTTTCAGTAAAGCTTTGATATTTTGATCCTAAGCTAAGATAAGGAATCCACATTATTCATATAATTTGTTATTTAGAGAAAGAGAAGCATAATTGATTTTCATTATAAACCCTTGTGCTATTTTACGATTGATTTCCTAAAGTTCTGAGTGATAAGTATGAGAGTAGTATTTAGCACCGAGCTGGGTATGATTCTGAGGTCTCATGCCCCAGAACTATGAGCCATCATAGGTTTTAAGTGTCTATAGTGGGCTAAGTCAGTGATCACTTAAGTTAAGGTTCTATTTCGATGGCAAGGGTAGAACAGCTCTCCCCAACGTGGATAAGACGTTGGACTCCATGACAGCTCACATGATTTATATCGATTAGAAGTACCTCCAAAAGTTCCTAAGTCCTAACAGAAAAGATTTACAGAAAAGCTTTTAGAAAACTAAGTGTAAAGGCTCACAACTTTATTCAGATTATGCTTTATAGAAAGATATTAGCTACAATTTTCAGCTTTCAGATTTTAGATTTAAAGACTGTGTCCTCTCTACACTTAGACAGTATGAATTACAGACAGAATACTAGTAGAACTTTTAGAACTAAATGTTATGACTCACTAGATTTATAAAGTATGATTTGCTTTCCATGATCATAGATTTCAGTATTTCAGATATTCCAACTTATGTGAGTCATTTACATTTAGCATGTATTGTTTTATAAATTATGATAATGAGATGATGTTTTACTTATGCATTTCATGTAAATTTAGCATGCATTGTTAGTCATTTACATTTAGCATGCATTGTTAATCATGTAAATTTTAATTTCGTTTTTCAAACTTTATTTGAATGTACAATTGTATCAGTAGTATATTTTCACAGATTCCATCATTATTATGTTTCTGCATACTAAACTTAGTTATTTTATACATATTTAATTAGTTGCTTATTAGTATGCCAGATCATGGGTTATCTTAGGATCACTTGTGGTCCTAAGCACCGTGTAACATCCCGAGATAGATTTTTGGGGCGTTACGCACTTGTATAGGATGGGTACGACTCGCAAGAGTCAATCATACCCTATGACAGGAATTTAATGCAGTTTAAGTGAAGGCAATCTGGATATTTTCTCACTTATCCTAATAAGTCCCCACAACTTATATTGCACTTGGGAGATTATTTTCCCTATTATTCTATTCTTAAGCACTTGGAAAACACTCTTAAATCCTCTCTAGAGTTCTTGAGCAACGGAAGCTAGGGTTTTATCTTAAGGAGTAAATTGAGGCTTGTCTTGGTGATTTCTCCCTATTATCATCTTTATTTAAGGCATGTTCTCTTTCCCCATTGTTAGTTCCAACTAAAGGCATGGTTTTATTCAATATTTTCATGATTTGAATGTAGTATGCTTTTGGGTTTTCAAATATGGTTTTTTTTTTTTGTTATAAATGCTTGGTTATGGTTTTTCCATATTTTAATTACGCTTTTATCTATATTACTAGTGTTTTTGGATAATTGGTTGGATGGGAATGATTCTTTGGTAATGGACTTTACGTTTGGAAATACTATGCCCCCAATGTGTTTGATAAAATGCCTATAACAATGTTTTCACTATAATATTGGTTTTTCAATGGAACTTATGAATGGTTTAAACTTGGTAATGGAACCCTAAATGATATGAACAATTTAAATTATTTTCAATGGATTGGAAATGCTTTGATGGCCATGGTTTTGGTTGAATATGATCTAGGGGTACATGGAAATCCCTTGATCTAAAAAAGGTTTGGCTAAGGACAATACTTTCAAGTTATAGTCAGTGTTACGATACCACTATCTAATGGCCTTGGTTAATAAGTAGTTAATGGTTTGGTTGGTTTCTTGATAATGGTTTTTATTGGGCTTAAAGGAGGAATGTGTAGCAAAACCATTGAAGGTGGAGGTAACGGGGGGATCTAAATTGGAAACTCATATTTGTCGGTGTGAGGTTTGATCCTAGTAACCATATGCATGATGTCATAATATATATTTTGGGGGATGTACTAGTCATCCCAGGTTTTCTTCCCTGGTAATATGGCTTCATGCACTGGGGCCCTTTCAGTAGGTGAAGATAAACCCATATAACCCACCGGTGGTTTAGGACAAGAGAGTTACGCAGCCCAGGTAAAGGTTTTAATGGCATGCTAAACCCAGTTTACTTTTTTAGCTTGTATATATATATGTATGGTTATGTGCATATGGATGGTATTTACTTGATTTTATAAATGGTATTATTTTATTCTTATTTTGAGTTCATGCTAGCATTTAGCCGCTAACCCATCTTCGGGCGTTGTATCCCCATGCGATGCAGGAACCGACCATTCCCCTCCTCCTTCTTAGTGATTAGGACTTCAAGGTCAGTATTTAGATTGAAGTGGTGAGCTTCCATTATTCCGAAAAGCTTTATTTCATGGATGTTATTTTGTGCTTTGACTTATTTATGAATATTGGTTTTGGCTATGGTTGGGGGCATGTCCCAACTAGATTTTTTGTGTTATTTTAGTTAAAGGCTTTGTAGTACTACTATGGGTTAGAATGGACGAGGTCGATAGTAGTGTCAGCTTTAGCATTGGTATTGGTATTGGGGCTGATACCAATTAATGATATTGTTGGTTGTTCTATCCTTTTTTATTTTAAGATTAATCATATTATGTTTTGGATCTCATTATGGACTATTTTATGGCCCTTGGTTCGTCATTGGTTTGGCTTGGTGGTTTGGTTAGTACAGTTTGGTGGACAGGATAACTTGGTATGGCTGGTCTAAGAATAGACCTATCCAAAAGCTAGTCCATGTCCAGTTATGCTATCTTGTTATATGTTCAAAATTCAGCCAACTTAAGGTAGATGGATGGAGGTTGGGATGGATAACGGGGGTAGTCTTTGGTATCGGTTGGACTTGACATGCCCATTATGACAAGGCCCCCGAGTTGGGTCGGGTCAAGTTGTTATCAATGCTTTAGTTTCATGGTCAATTGGGAGTCCACAAAGCTGTGTCTTGTAGAGTCTCTTTTACAGGTGGGCCGTACACAAAGAGAGGGGCTACAAGGTATTTAGGAATATTTTACTTTCTTGGTATTCAATTTTCAAGCTTGGAGTCTAACTCCTGAAATTCCTCTTTAATCCTTGGTTGTTCACTTTTTAGATCATACCTCAATGATTTGGAACACAAGAAAACTCTTCAGTCCCATCTGTGGACAATGTTAATGGAGTACATCCTACGTCTAGAGTTTGTCTTCGATCTCGAGGTCATATCCCTGATTGTTCTGGAGTTCCTCTAGTTGCTACTAGTCCTCCTTAGGTAAGGTGACTAATACAAAATTTTGCTAGTCTATTCATACTATTGCTTAATTAGTTACTGCTCAGGTTGAGCGGGATATGTCTAGTGGGTTGTTTGCTGAGGCCACAAAGGTTGTCCAGTTTAGGAAACTGAATCTTCCTGCTTTTATTGGTGTAAAGGTGAAGGAGAATCCTTAGGGTTTTATGGATAAAATAGAGAAGATATTCAGGGTGATGCAGGCTGCTAATGTGGAAGGTGTAAACTTTGCAGCTTATCAGCTCAAGAATATTACGTACTAATGGTATGAAGAACGGGATAGGGATAGAGGTAATGTGGAGAAGTTGTCCTTATGGGATGCCTTTTTTGGTATTTTTTTGGATTGTTTCTTTCCTCAAGAGTCAAGGGAAACAAAGATGGAAGAGTTTTTAAACCTTAAGCAAGGGAGAATAACTGTCAAGGAATATGCCTTGAAATTTCATCAGCTGTCAAGATATGTTCCTTATTTGGTGGCTGACTTAAGAGCGAGGATAAGAATACTTCTGGGATATCTCGAGATTTGATCTTGAAAATAAAGACTGCTTTACTGATCAAGGATATGTACATTTCAAGTTTAGTTGTCCACATACAGCAGGTAGAGGATGAGAAGAGGAATCGGGCGGATTTCAAAGATAGAAAGGGTAAGAGAAGCAGGTTTTTGGACCAGGGAGGTGCTCAGTTGCAAGGTGGTTGGGATGGAGGTAAATGGATGAGAAAAAAGTGGGGGAGCTCTAGTTTCTTATCCACTGCTAGTGCTCTTTACCTGAGGTAGTCAGGCGTCAGCAAGGTGGTGATAATTTTTGGGCACAGGGTGACCAATCTCAACTGAGTAGGGGTCAGTTGGTTTCTTCATACCCGTCTTGTCGGTTTTTTGAATGTCTTCATCAGGGTTATTATGACAAAAGAGGGGACAAGTGTTTTAAATATGGCCAGCTTGGCCATATGCTCAAGAATTATTTGGTTGGTAAGGGAGCTTCGGGAGTGGTCAAAGCTCTAGTTGCTTCATGTTTTGCTCCTACACCTAGTGGTATGTCTTCGGTGTCTGCTTTTGCTTTCGGTATCGATATTAGCCAGAATAGGTTGTATGCTCTTGTATATCGATAGGAATCTGAGGCATAACCTGATATCATTACTGGTACGTTACTACTTTTTCTCGTGACGTGTATTGTCTACTTGATTCGGGGTCCACTCTTTTTTATGTGACCCTATTTGTGGCTTTATATATTGGTTTTGATCCTGAGGATTTTTCAAATCCTTTTTCTGTTCTACCCCAATAGGTGACTCGGTTATTGCTGAGAGAGTCTATAAGAGGTATGTGGTATCTGTTGGTGGTAGGGAGACTTTGGTGGATTTTCTTAAACTTGATATGATGGCTTTTGATGTTATTCTGGGGAAGGATTAGTTACACTCTTGTTACACATCTTTGGATTGTTGGACTTGTAAGGTTGTCTTTAGGTTCCCTGGTGAATCAGTTATAGAGTGGGCAGATGGATCCCTAGCTCCTAGGGGGAGGTTTATTTCTTATCTTAGAGCTCAGAGGTTAATCTCTAAACGTTGTCTTTATCACTTGGTCTGGGTTAAAGATTCTAACTCGGAAGGTCCTTCTTTACAGTCAGTTCTAGTGGTAAATGAGTTTCCTGAGGTCTTTTTGGATGATCTATGTGGTGTTCTTTTGGGTAGGGAAATAGAGTTTGGTATTGATTTGGTTCCAAACACTCGTCCAATATCTATTCCTTCTTATAGAATGGATCCGACAGATTTGAGAAAACTCAAGGAGCAACTTAAGAATCTTCAAGATAAGGGGTTTATTCATCCTAGTGTATCCTCGTGGGATGCACCAGAGTTGTTCGTGCGCAAGAAGGATGGTTCCCTTTGGATGTGCATTGACTATCGACATTTGAATAAGGTAACGATTAAGAACAAATATCCTCTTCTAAGGATAGATAATTTGTTTGATCAGTTGCAAGGTGCCAAGTTCTTTTCTATGATAGATCTTCGGTCTAGGTATCATCATTTTAAGATTAGGTAGGAGGATATCCCTAAGACGGCTTTTCATACTTGGTATGAGCACTTTGAATTTTTGGTGATGGTATTTGGTTTGACTAATGCACCGACGACATTTATGGACTTGATGAACATGGTTTTCGGGAAGTTCTTAGATCTCTTCGTCATTATGTTTATTGATGACATTTTGGTTTATTCCAAAAGTGAGGTGGATCAAGCTAATCACCTCCAAGTTCTCCAAGTGTGAGTTTTGGATGAACGTTTTTTCTTGGTCATATTATTTCTAGCAAGGGGATCATGGTGGATCCATAAAAGGTGGATGTGGTTAAAAGATGGTCTAGACCCATGAATCCAACCGATATTCAGAGCTTCTTGGGTTTGGCTGGGTATTATTGGTGGTTTGTGGAGAGTATTTCAATGATAGTTGCTCCTTTGACTAAGTTGACTCAGGAAAAGGTAAAGTTTTCTTGGTAGGCTGCTTGTGATAGGAGTTTCGAGAAGTTGAAAGATAAACTAACTTCGGCTCTGATGTTGACATTATCTGAGGGAAGTGAGAGGTTTGTGGTTTATTAAGATGCATCTAGGGTGGGACTTGGGATATGTTTTAATGCAACATGGGAAGGTGAATACCTATGCTTCCAGGCAGTTGAAGGCACATGAAAGGAATTATCCAACTCATGATTTGAAACTATTGGAGGTGTTTTTTGCTTTGAAAATCTGGTGTCATTAGCTGTATGGAGTGCATGTAGACATCTTTTCTAATCATAAGAGTCTACCGTATGTGTTCACTTAGAAGGAGCTAAATCTTAGGCAAAGGAGATGGTTGGAGATTCTCTAATACTATGACATGAGTCTTCACTATCACCTAAGTAAGGCTAACATGGATACTAATGCTCTTAGCAGGTTATCCATGGGGAGTTTTGGTCATGTGGAGGAAATAAAGTGAGAATTGGTGAAAGATATTCACCACTTGGCTAATTTTGGAGATCGTCTTTTGGACTCCGAGAATGGTGGGATAATGGTACAGGAAGTGGTTTGGTCGTCTCTTGGTGCAGAGATTAAGGAGAAACAAGTGCTAGATTCTATCTTGATGAAAATCAAAAGTAATGTGGGTATGCAAAGGAAATGGCATTTGAAGTTGCGACGGTACTTTATAGTACCAAGAGAGGTTGTGTGTTCCTAATTTCAATAGTTTGCGACAAAGGATCTTGGATGAAGCACATGAATCGTGCTACATTGTACATCCTGGCTCAACAAAGATGTATCATGATCTCAAGGAGATGTATTGGTGGAATGGTATGAAAAGGGAGGTGGCTGATTTTGTGGCCAAGTGCTTGATCTGTCAACAAGTTAAAGTGGAGCACATGAGACCTAGTAGGTTGTATCAAGAGATTGTTTTGTCCAAATGAAAATGGGAGGTAATAAATATATATTTTGTTATCAGTCTTTCTCGATCGTAGAACCAGTTTTATTTGATTTAGGTCATCATAGATAGAATGTCAAAGTTTGCTCATTCTTTTCAGTGAGGACTACCTTTTTGCTGGAGGATTATGCGAATTTATATCTTCAGGAGATGAAGCTGCATGGGGTACTTGTTTTTATTATCTATGATCGTGGTACACAATTTTCATCTTATTTCTGGCGGTCTTTTCAGAAGGGATTGGATACTAATGTGAGTCTGAGTACTGCTTTTCATCCTCAGACACATGGGCAAGCGGAAAGAACTATTCAGACATTGGAGGATATGCTTTGAGTATGTGTCATTGATTATGGTGGCGGTTAGGTTGAGCATCTACCTTTGGTAGAGTTTTCTTACAACAATAGCTATCATTCTAGTATTGGTATGTGATGTTAGGTGTATTTATGCATTCTAGTCTTTTTAGCCTTGTTTTGAGGATGATTTTTATGTTATTTGGGTTGATAATGATATAAATGTGCATCTAAGTGTTAAAGCATGTGTTTACAATGTTCAAAGTGAATTCCAAACAAGTTTGTACCTAAAAGATTCATTTATAGTTCAATTGTGGAAACTAGCGTTACTAGCTTAAGCTAGGTGCTTGTCTAGTTGATCCCGGTGGATTCTATTATGTTTAATTATGAGTGGATAACTTATTGGTAGTGTTCAAAGTTTGATTTGATTACGTTAAGAGTCGGAACATAAAGTTAAAGATCAATGCGAACTAGCTTAGCTTAGCTCTTGTTTTGATTCATCGTCATTGGTATTGTATTGTGATTGTCTTTAATCCGTGTGGTGTGATTGTGTAGGAAGCTTTGTGAGATGAATATGATGATATTTTGATGTTGAAAAAGCTGGAAATCCATGGGAAATTCACCACAAGTCAAGGGATGAAAGATTAGAGGATCAACACTTAACCAAAATACGAGAGACAACTTCTAAAGAGCCAAGGCTATAAGCCCACGGCGCCCCACTTGGAGAGGGGCCATATCCAGGGTGCAACCTCACTTGGAGCGGTGCTCAACATAGGGCAGCGCCTCACCTAGAGTGGGGCTTAACCCAAGGCAGCGCCCCCTCCCTTCCCGTGCTCTCAAATTATTGGAATTCAGCTCCTACACGACTTGGGCTACTTATATTTCTATAAATACATCATTGTCACATTTTTTACATATATTTGGACATATTTTTAAAATCAAGGTGCTGCTACAACTTCATATTTAGGTTTTTATTATTTTAATTGAGTTCGTTTATGTTTTTAGTTGTTAATTACAATCTTGTGATTCCGATTATGATTATGCGTGGCTAAACGCACTCTTTTCGGGGTTAAATCCAAGAACATGAATATTGTTGTTATGAATTAAGTTTGTTTAATTTGCTTATCATTGTTGATTGTGTTCATCTTTGATTTAACTATTTTAAAGATTAGCTACCCTTAGAATACATCAATTGTCTACCTTTTGATCTCGGGAGAGGGAATAGTGGATAGAACATGGAGATGAACAAAGTATGGTTTGTATTCTTTTATGAAATAAGGAATTCAATTCAACGTCTAGGACAGAGATTGTCATGACCCGAACCGAGGTCATGGCCGTGACGAGCATTCCAAACCATGAAGGCAGTCATGCACAATATTCATACAATAAAGGAAGATGCGGAAATATAACTTAATACAAAATCATGGTCATACTCTGAACTCAATTTAACGATAAGAAATTTAAAATCCAATAACTCTAGACAATATCTAAACCAGTCTGCAAAATATCTATTACATGCTAAAATGACAACTGTCTGAATTTGGGACAAGGCCCTCAATAGACCCAAAATAAAATAAATAACATAGTCTAGAATAAACAGGCCTTCAGGAATAAAGAAGGCTCACCACTGCACAGTCTCCTCTCTCTGAAATCTCTACTGCTTAGCCGGACCTCTAGATTGAGCCTCAAACCCTGAGAGATAAGGGGTCAATACAGTTGTACTAGTACGCAGAGCAAATCCAAAATAATAATTTTTATTCAACAAATATGAGAGCAATTTAAAACATTTCATAAATATATCATATGTTAAGAATCACATGGGCATATTTAAAAGACTCTATAAAATCATTTGAACTCTGTGACATACTCTTTGTTTTACTTCTGCGCTAGGTGGTATACCCTACAACTCTTAAATTCTACGGGCTATATGGAATCTGCCATTAACTCGACAGCCAAGCCTCCAACCCAAGTTTGCCGCAAGGGCCAGAGTCTCTATCTCAACTACGCCACAGGGCTGTAGACAACGTACAATAATAATATACCCGTATCGGCAAAATACGATTTTAGGCAATGAGTCGATTGACTCGTGCCTTCTTTGGGTAACCACCTGACCCTCTTTAGGCCCATTTTAACTCTTTAAAATATGTATTCTCTGAAATCAAACTCTGAAAACTCTAACTCTGTTATGGCATACATCTATATGGTATCATCATACCATTGACTTGCAAGTCGCATCTTTGAGCCATTAATAATATATTAAATCTCTATTTTCAAAACATAAGGTTTGGGACCACCATATCAATTAATCAAATCAAAATCAAATCAAAGAATTCTCTCTTATAAATCAGGTAAAATCAAGCAAGAAATTTTCTTGATCAACTTTTCAATAATACAGGGTGGTCATGTCAAAGTTCTCGTTCACAAGCAATTCTTTAATCAAAATCAAATCAAAGAATCCTCTCTTATAAATCAGGTAAAATCAAGCAAGAAACTTTCTTGATCAACTTTTCAATAATTCAAGGTGGTCATGTCAAAGTTCTCGTTCACAAGAAATACTTTCTCTTTAACACAAAATGTAATTATATCAAGAAAACACCCTCTCATCATCTCTAAATCATGTTCAAATAGTATGACATTAGGAAAACTACTTTCGAATCATAAAACATGTATTTCAACTCTTTCCCGACGAGATCATAAACTTTAATTCAACACAAGAGAGGGATTTCGTAATTTGTTCTCTCAAACAAACTTCAATATAAATTTTTCATACATACATACATACATATATATATAGATATATATTTAAATCAATTTAAGGGAGGGGGGAGGGGGAAGGCCGAAAGGCCAAATTAATAATATCACTAAAACATTCAGAAAGCATAATTAAAATCATGGGTTCCAAAACCCCTTTCTAAATTCATGCTTGATAGCCTTTAAATCATATTTAAAAAGTTTCAGCAAGACCATGTAGTTTAGGATAAACCCCATGTACCTTGGATTTCGTAGTTAGAAGAATGGAACCTAGGTCTTGATCCTTTTCTTAAATTTCTTGATCTTGGGATGAGTTTCTTGATCTTTGGGGAAGGAGTTAGGATTTTGTTTTGAGAGAAAAACTGAATTATATCATGTATTATACTTTTGGGGCATGATTCTTATGCTATGGATGGACCTTGGGTGAGGTAAAGGTCCAAATTGCCCTTAAAATGCGAAAACAGAATCTGAAAATTAGATGCATGCGACGGAGCGTGCGTCGCACGCTAATCGTGCACAGCTACTGCCTCTCTCACAAAAATGGCTGTAACATTTATCTTGGATATTAGATTTTGGAAAAATTGTAAGAGACCCAATTTGTGTGAAACTTAATCGCTTAAACATCCACTGAAAGTTGATCCAAGTTTAAACATCCACTGAAACTTAATCGCTAGAAATGTTTTCAACTCGTCTTTGAGTCAGGGGATTTTTGTGACTTCAATTCATATTCAAAGGTATTCTCACACTATAGGATTGATAACCACACATATATTAACAAGGAATTATCTAGTTCGGGTCAATATGCGTAAGAACGACGGTCTAGATTCTAGCCTTAAAGTAAGGGATGTTACATTATCTCCCCCTTGGGATCATTTATTCCAGAATGATGGGTAGGGACTCTTTAAATAACTAAAAGTGTAGAATAAATAATGTAATTGTAATACCCCAAACTTCTACCTAGCTTAAAATCATCCCAAGTATGTTAAAAACTTATTTTGAAAGATGAATCCACTTTTATATACGTGGATTTTTTTTAAGATTTTCACTTTTTGTCATGTGGGAAATTGAATTAGCTTTTGAACGATACCAATTTCCTCTAAATCCAGTATCGGGGTTGAAAGTTATGGCCATTTTTACATAAACCAGTCAAAACTACTCAGGTGCGACGATGAGGGCCGACGGATCGTCGAGCTAGCGATGAACCATCGCAGCGGAGATAGTGAGGGCGACGGTTCAGGACGACGAACAGTCGAGATAGTGATGGATCATCACACCATCACAGTATAGGCAGTGAGCCCCTATTCTTCCCAGGTTCCATGGTCAGGACCGATGGACCGTCGACCTAGAGAAGGA
This sequence comes from Capsicum annuum, assembly GCF_002878395.1. Taxonomy (NCBI): domain Eukaryota; kingdom Viridiplantae; phylum Streptophyta; class Magnoliopsida; order Solanales; family Solanaceae; genus Capsicum; species Capsicum annuum. The sequence goes on from NC_061121.1 coordinate 19,433,087, forward strand.
CCGGCGTACCCACCGTCGTATAGTTTATTCAGTTATTTTAAAGTCATTTTAAAAGGCTGTACAAGTGCATGCATCTTAAGTGTTTGATGAAATGTCTTAGCCAATGAATTATGGATATATGCGTAGCCATTGTGGTGCTTTAGCACTTGTCCTTCATGAAATCCCCATCTATTATATTATGGATTGTCGATGTTGGTCATGTATTCTAGAAAGTCATGCTTTGTTAGTTTCATGCTATCGTATCCTGGGGATACTTGTACCTGACAATTAGCTGTGTGCCTAGATCTAGTGTTATGTTTTCAAGATACTTTCAGTTGATCCATGTTCATAGAAATTCAGTCAGTCATCTGACTCAGGAAAGCTCAGTAAACTCAGTAATCTTAGAAACTTAGTAATCTCAGTAGCATTCCGTCAGTCTACAAAAATTTAGTTAACTCAGACCAGTCAGTTCAGTTAATCATGTTCAGTGTGTATTCAGATGAGAGTAGAAATTAGCACCAAGCAAACCCAAGAATGGGAACCCACCTGTTATATGAGGGTGTGATTCTTAGAAGAAATCCTTACGTTCTAGAACTATGTAGCCAGCGTAGGTTGAGACATCGTAGCCTGTTATATGAGGGTAGATGAAATGGCTTAACCTGTTATAGGAGGGTTCCCACCGTTATCACTAGAGTTACCTATTATATGAGGGTTACTCACAGATTGTCCTTACAAGTGGCGTGGTATTGACACCTTTCTAATTGGGGTTATAGATTGGACCCCAACTCAGCTGTAATGTATTATTTGGGGTTTGTAGGTTAAATGACTACATCCCTCAATTTTAGTACAGAATCAGGACTGTCAGATACAATCATTCAGTCTCAGTAATAGATCTCAGATAGTTCTACAGGATTCAAGACTGTCAGATACAATCAACTCAGAATAGTATGAAACTCAACTAGTTTCATCAGAACCTAGACGGTCAGATACATTAGTTCAGTATTAGTTATTTTAGTTATACAACTATCAGTATATCATGTTATCAGGACTCAGACTCAGTAATCATGTTATCAAGAACTCAGTTACAGTTACTATTTATTCATGCATGTATTCTCACGTTCATGTTATCCATTCAGTTAGTATAGTTTATGCATGTGAATCATTTCCATTCATCCTACCTCACACGTTTACCAGTAAATTCAAATGTACTGATGCATTTACGCTATGGTGTTTTGTACCATTGGTTCAAAAGCATGAGCTCTAGAGCATCAGTAGCATTCCAATCTCAGCAGTCAGAATTAGCAGTGAGTCCTCATCCTTCGAGGACATGACCATTAATTTATTATCTCATTAATTAATTTATTTCAGTAGTTGGAGTTAGTTGGGGACATGTTCCATCAACTCTTTATTCAGACAGTTTAAAGGCTTTCAGGCTATAACATGTTCAGACAGTTATTTCAATTATTTTGGGTATTTCATACCCCACCCAGATGTTATATTTTAACAAATATTATGTCTCAATTTTGAACTTTGTGGCCTTACAACCTTTATTTCTGTATTTATACAATATTTTATGCAGTGTTCAGGTATAGATATCAATCATGAGTTAGCTTGTGGTCCTTCGGGGTCATGAACATCGTGTAGCATTTAGGGTACCAGATTCGGAGCGTTACAAACTTAGTATTAGAGCCTAAGATTCAACAGTATCCTAAGAAGTCTTAAAAGCCGCATGTAATAGAGTCTTGTGCATGGGTGTGTTGTGCACCACACTTATGGACAGGAGGCAATGAGATATTTTAGGAACTGTTTCTCTTCTTTCAGTATTCATGTTGTGCTAGTGAGAATATGCTCAAATGTAGACTCCCAGTCCAATCCGTTGTTCTATTTTCTTTATAGAATATGTCTCCCAAAGGGGTATATAAAGGAGAACTGAAAATTAATAAGCACCTTCGGCCGTTCACGCAGATTCCTTGGAAGAGCATGCCTTTCATGGAGAATTCAGAACTGACTCCCTCACTTTATCTTACTCAGTAGTAGCTCAGAGCAATCAATAGGCTATTGTTCCAGCCCCTTCTTCAGCCAGTGGTCCAGTGCTGAAATTTAGAGACGACAACAGGGATAGGGCGTCAGGCCCTAAACCTCAGGGCAGTATTAGTAGTGCCTAAACCCATCCCCTTTGTCAGACTTATGGTAAGAACCATCAGGGTATTTACCGAGCTGGCAACGACGTTTGTTTTAGATGTGGCAAGCCAGGCCACAGAGTCAGAGATTGTCCCAGTCAGGTTTTCAGGGTCAGCATATCCGTTCCTCAGCTTAGTCCGGTTGCCTGAATCAGCAGGGTGCCACCTCTAGTGCTACCAGTGGGCAACGCCCAAATAGACTTGATGATTTCTAGTCCTGACAGGATCATAAAAATTCTCCTGATATGGTGACTGGTACATTATAGATCTTTCATGTACATTTTTACGTCTTACTAGATCTAGGAGCTTCTTTGTCTTTTGTTACTCCCTATCTAGCAGTTGATTTCGGAGTCAGTCCTAAAATTCTTGCACAACCTTTCTTAATCTCTACCCTAGTGGGTAAAACCAGCATAGCCCAGCGGGTATACAGGAACTGCCCGATTATGATATTTCAAAAAGTCACTTTAGCAGACTTAGTCAAATTAGAGATGACAGATTTTGATGTCATTCTCTGCATGGATTGGATTCATTCCTACTATGCCATAGTCGAATGCAGAAATAGAGTTGTCCAGTTTTAGTTTCTGAATAAACCTGTCCTAGAATGAAAGGGTAGTACTTTAGTTTTTAGAGGTCAGCTTATTTCGTACCTTCAGGCAAGGAAAATAATATCTTGAGGATATGTCTATCATCTTGTTCGAGTTAAGGACACTAGTTCTAGAACTCCCAGTCTTGAATCAGTCCCAGTCGTGAATGACTATTCAGATATCTTTCCCCAAAGATCTTCCAGAAATTTCTCCTGAAAGGGAAGTAGACTTTGGCATCGATCTTCTTCCAGATACTCAGCCTATATTTATTCCGCCATATAGAATGGCACCAGTAAAACTCAGAGAATTGAAAGAGTAGTTGAAGAATATCCAAGATAAGGGATTCATCAGATCCAGTGTATCCCCGTGGGGCGCACCAATCTTATTCGTGCGAAAGAAAGACAATTCTCTTAGAATGTGTATAGACTACCGTCAGCTCAATAAAATCACGATAAAAAACAAGTATCCACTTCCCAGAATCAATAACTTATTTGGCCAACTTTAGGGTGCTAGCTATTTCTCTAAGATAGATATCAGATAAGGCAATCATCAACCCAGAGTTTGAGAATGTGACATTCTGAAGACAGTTTTTCAAACTCGGTACGGTCACTTCAAATTCTTAGTCGTGTCCTTTGGTCTTACCAAAGCTCTAGTAGCCTTCATGGACTTGATAAACCATGTGTTCAAGTAGTACTTGGATATGTTCATCATAGTCTTCATAGATGACATCCTCGTCTATTCCCGTAGTGAACATAATTATGTATACCGTCTTAGAATAGTATTATAGATTCTCAAAACCCATCAAGTATCATGATATCTATTCATGTCCTACCTGTCAGCTCCATGATCATCGTACATATTTGTGCACATTAGTGAAAATTATGTACGATTTCAGTTCCCAGTATAAGGAGTCCAAGTTTACTCCGCGGTACAAATCATGTTCCATGAACACAACTTATATTTATGCACCTTCCATAGAATCATATGCGTTTCTAGTTCCTATTATAAGGAGTTCCATTTTATTCAATTGTATGGATCATGTCCCATGAATACAGAACCTTCAAACTCAGGTCATATAGCTTACGACTCATGTACTCATGTCGTGCTTTACAGTATGGTCAGCCCACATGATTTATGTTCCACTCCTAGTGTTCAGCCAAACTTAGGTTATGTCATGTATACCCTCAGTTTAGATCCCTCAGTGAATCAATGGTGTTAATGTTTCATCCCTCAGGCCTCAGTTACAGCGTCAGTTCAGTAATCAGTATTCAGTAAAGGACTCAGATAGTCCTATAGGACCATGGATTTCAGTTATCAATTACATAGCCGTCAGAGTTTAGTACTTCAGTACCAGTCTAAACCTAAATTATCAGAAACCAGCATTCAGTCCCAGTACGAGTCTCAATTATAGATTTAGTTGCAGCCTCCGCTACAGTCTTAGATATAGTGTCAACCTCGACCTCAGTTCAGAAATTAGATCAGTACCACAGTCCAATTTTAGGTTTCCTTGACCATAGTATATAGTTATCAGTTACGCATATTATCAGTGTTTCAGTACCTTAGCTTACAGAATGTTTTCGAATTATGTTATACGCCTGGTCTTGTATTCTCAGATAATACAAGTATTTTATGAATTCATGCTCAGCTATCTCATGTTACTCAGTTAGTCCCTTTCGCATGTTTATAAAAACTCTATATTCTCAGTCCAATTATTCAGACTTAGTACAGTTCAGTCTTTCATGCCCAGTACTCAGCCATCAGTCAGTCAGTAGATCAGATGATCAGTCAGTAGGAATTAGTTTGAGCAACTAGTACTTCAGTATGATAGTCATATGGACAAGTTCACATATTTTCCCATTCTGTCCACCTAGTCGTAATATTCGAAGTCTCATGGATGTAACCATCCTAAGATAGACCAATCTAGCAGTCACATGTTCAGCTCAGTTCATGTTTCATGACTCAGTCTCAGATCCTAGATATTTAGTCACGATTCCATTTGTGGGTTCCCTATGCATCATTCCAGTCTCTCTTTAGTATCTCAACCAAATCAGCATTCTATAAGAGATGCAGTGTCCTACGAGGGAGATACACTATAATCCCCTAAACTTTTATTACCTAAATATGTCATTCCCTCTTCATGTAAGGAACCTAGCTTGGAGTAGTGGGTACTCATAGATGGACCCTCAAACTCTAATATCATCCATAAGCCATGTACATAATAGCTCAGTTCAGTTCACGATACTCAGTCCATATCACACGTTACAAACTCAGTCATGTTCTCGTGTTCCTATTCATGCCTATTTAGTAAAGGATCTCGAGTTCGAGATTAATGACTTTATCTAAGGATCTCTCCCATAAGGGGAGTGAAGAGATTCGACAAGAAGGTAAAGCTCAGCCCCGATATGTCGGTCCTTTCAAAATTCTCAGTCACTTCGGCAAGGTAACTTATGAGCTCGAATTGCCTTCAGATCTAGCCTCAGTTCATCCAGTCTTCCATATCTCTTTTCTCTAAAAGTGCATAAGTTACCCAGAAGTTTTAGTCCCTATTCAGAGCATAGATATTTAGAATAGCCTCTCTTATGAAGAGATTCCAGTTGAAATTCTTGACTACCAGACTCATAGACTCAGGAAAAAAGAATTCCCTCTAGTTAAAGTTCTTTGGCAAAATTAGTCCATCGAGGGAGCTACTTGGGAAGCAGAAGTAGACATGCATACCAAGTATCCTTACCTCTTCTTCGCCAACTCAGATCTAGCTCAAGGTAACAGTTCTCCTTAAGCTTTTCATTTACATGTTCAGATTTCAGTGACAAGCTTGGTATACAGTTCATGTTTAGAATTATATTATATACTTGGTATTAAGTACCATTACGTAGTCAGTCATGCATTCATATGTTAGTTCATTCATGTATTCATGCATCAGATATGCATATTTAGTTTGATGAGAAACTTATCTTATCAGTAATTTAGTCATGTAATCATAAATTAGTTTCTCATGCATCAGATATGCATGTTCAGTATGATATATATTTAGTTATAAGTCATGTCAGTCACTATATCATGTTCTAGTTATTCATGTTCAGTATGTACGTCAGTTTATTTTCTCTTCTCTCACTCAGTCTCATTCGAGGATGAATGTTCTCAAGGGAGAGATATTATAATACCCCATATTTCTACCTAGCTTGAAATCATCCCAAGTATGTTAGAAACTTACTTTGAAAGATGAATCCACTTTTATATACATGGAATTTTTAAGATTTTTACTTTTTGTCATGTGAGAAATTGAATTAGCTTTCCAAAAATACCAATTTCATCTAAATTCGGTATCAGGGTAGAAAGTTATGGCCATTTTACAGAATGCAGTCAAAACTGCCCAGGTACGATGATGAGGGCGGACGGACCATCGAGCTAGCGACGAACCGTTGCCCAAACCATTGCAGCGGAGGCAGTGAGGCCACCTTATGCCTAAGAAAAATGGCTCAGGATGACGGACCATCGAGATAGCGATGGATCATCACCCAAGCCATCACAGTAGAGGCAGTGAACCCCTATTCTGCCCAGGTACGACGGTCAGGATCGACGGACCGTCGACCCAGTGATGGACTATCACATAGTTCGTTCAGTTATTTTAAAGTCATTTTTAAAAGGGTATTTAGGTCTTTTCCACCTGTCTTAACCCCTAATAATATCAGATCAAGGCTCATAAGTTCTTTACCCATATACAACATCAAATTAGGGTTTTCTCTCACAGATAATCCCCAAGAACAAGAAACCCTAGGTGTTTAATTTCAAGTCAAGAATTCATGTTTTCCTCCATCAATCTTTAAAAAATCATCCACCCAGGTATGTCATGTGTTGATTCATGGGTACCTTTCACCCATGAAGCTCAAAAATCTCTTTTCAAAATCCAAGATTTGTGTATTTATGATTGTTCATTATTTAAATTGAATTAAAATTCAAGTTCATGATGTTGTGGGGTTTTGATTCATGTTTGAAATTACATATTCCAATGATTGATACTAGGATGTGATAATTTACATAATAATCATGATAAACCCTTAAATTTACACGTTGATGGATGTATCCATGATTATTAGATGTGATAATGATTGTATAACCAAAACATGCCTCCCATGTGTTTGATTAAATGCCTATGTAAAGGAAAAGTGCCATACTAGTATGATAATATGAAATCCTCATTCCTGTATAAGTTCATGCATGTTAAGTGTTTGATGAGATGTCTTAGTCAATGAATTATGGATATATGTGTAGCCATTGGGGTGCTTTAGTACTTGTACTTCGTGAAATCCCCATCTTATTATATTCTAGATTGTCGATGTTGGTTATGTATTCAAGAAAGTCATGCTTTGTCAGTTTCATGCTATCGACTCCTGGGGGTACTTGTACCCGACAATTAGCTATGTGCCTAGAGCCAGTGTCATGTTTTCAAGATGCTCTCAGTCGATCCATGTTCATAGAAATTCAGTCAGTCATGTGACTTAGAAAAATGCAGTAAACCTAGTAATCTTAGAAATCTCAGAAATTTAAGTAATCTCAGTAGCAATCCGCCAGTCCACAGAAATTCAGTTAACTCAGTCCAGTCAGTTCAGTTAATCATGTTCAATGTCTATTCAGATGGGAGTAGAAATTAGCACTAAGCGGACCCAAGGATGGGAACCCACCTGTTATATGAGGGTGTGATTCTTAGAAGAAATCCTTGTGTTCTAGAACTACGTAGCCAGCGTAGGTTAGGACATCGTAGCCTGTTATATGAGGGTAGATGAAGTGGCTTAACCTGTTATATGAGGGTTCCCACCGTTATCACTAGAGTTACTTGTTATATGAGGGTTACTCACAGATTGTCCTTACCAGTGGAGCGGTATTGACACCCTTCCAATTGGGGTTATAGATTAGATCCCAACTCAGCTATAATGCATTATTTGGGGCTTGTAGGTTAAATGACTACATCCCTCAGTTTCAGTACAGAATCAGGACTGTCAAATACAGTCCTTTAGTCTCAGTAATAGAACGCAGATAGTTCTACAAGATTCAGGACTGTCAGATACAGTCAACTCAGAATAGTACGAAACTCAACTAGTTCCATCAGAACCTAGGCTGTCAGATACCGTTGCTCGGTATCAGTTATTTTAGTTATACAAAAATCAGTATCTCATGTTTTCAGTATTCAAACTCAGTAATCATGTTATCACAAACTCAGTTACAGTTACTATGTATTCTTGCATGTATTCTCACATTCATGTTATCCAGTCAATTAGTATAGTTCATGCATGTGAACCCTTTGCATTCATACTACCTCACACGTTTACCAGTAAATTCAAATGTACTGACGCATTTGCGCTATGGTGTTTTACACCATAGGTTTAGAAGCATGAGCTCAGAGCATTAGTAGCATTTTAGTCTCAGCAGTCAGAGTTAGCAGTGAGTCCTCATCCTTCGAGGACATGACCATTACTTTATTATCTCATTAATTAATTTATTTCAGTAGTTGGAGTTAGTTGGGGACATGTCCCATCAACTCTTTATTTAGACAGTTTAGAGGCTTTCAGACTATAGCATGTTCAGACAGTTATTTCAGTTATTTTGGGTATTTCATACCCCACCCAGATGTTATATTTTAACAGATATTATGTCTCAATTTTGAACCTGATGGCCCTACAGCCTTTATTTCTGCATTTATACAGTATTTTATGCAGTGTTCAGGTATAGATATCAATCATGGGTTAGCTTGTGGTCCTTCGGGGTCATGAGCATCGTGTATCATTTTGGGTACCAGATTTGGGGCGTTACAGTAATATTGATCTGAACATTATTCCTCAACAAAAATATACAAGGGCATCACACGATCTTTATGATAGCTCCTAGGGAAACGGGTAAGCACGAAACTTGAGATAACGAAACCTGATATCGCCATGATCTTGGCATTTGTTTTATGGCACATGATCAAAACATTGTAAAACATAACCTTTTCTAAGAGTCCTCGGCCTGGTTAAGATTGGTACAAGATATGAGATAAGCTTGTCGCGGAACATATGAATGTTAGCATTCTCCATCTTACAAGATACAATGAAAATACTTAACCCAAGAAACACTACACATCTATACCCCAACATTAATCAACATAGTTCATCCTTTCCAACTTACAATTCTCCCGTAACACATCTAACCACAAGAATTTATGTCCTTTTGTATAATACTTCTATGTTCGAGCTTAACTCAGAGGAAAGAGGTGCTAATTTAAAATACGGTACCCTACACTCTACATCACATTAAAAAATCACCTCACCTCATTATTATAATCCAATAGTTTCAAGTCTTAATTCAAAGAATACTAACCACATATCACATATGTTTGTGTTTTCATCAATCAGAACATTCAAGCTTAATCATTACTACACCCACTACATGGATGTCCCTACTAAGACTAGCAATTCCAATCACCCTCAAAACTATTCTTTCCACATTTCTCCTTCCTACCTCTTTCACACAACAAAAGTTCATCTCTTTATTTTCCTTTCACCTAAAACCTCAGCTCGAGAATCACGTCAAATTTCTCACCTTCAAGAGCATCTACTTCCTTACCTAACACACTACTACGCCTCCACAACCACCATCATACTAATATATGGAGGGTCATTAAGGGACCCGAGCATAAAAAGCATGAATAAAAGTAACATTATCAGACCATCACTCATACTTATTGCACTATTCGAGCAGGGACATGAAGTGAAGATACGATACAATAAACACGAAGTGCTTCCGATATCAAGTGTCTGGATCATAAGTAAAGGGTCATTCGGCACGAACACAACACATCATGGTTTCTTTAGGACAAACTAAAATGAGAAACATGGATGCACATATCATGAGCTATATGGAATAAAGCCAAAATTTATGTCGTTAACAACTAAGGTAAGCATTTTACTTAAAGTGATTGCTCCTCATTCAAAGAGCTGAAATTTTTTCATGAGTTGGCATAAACTTTAACACTTTGGCCAATTCTGGCATAAAATGATTCCGCAACATATAGAAACATATTTTCTTAGGACCAAACATGCTGAGAGACAAAGATTTTCATGGATCACGAACAACATAACATAGAGTTTGAATAGATTGAATGTTGGATCACTGAGGGATATTATTCCTTTTAGTTTAGAGGTTGAAATATGATATGAGTTACATAGAGAGCTTAAACCTTAGACATTGATAGGACTCAAATACATAAAATATTGGTAGAATAAACTCTTAAACTGAAGTAGTAGGAACATACTTGAATAGGGGTAGGTTTATCATGACTCTTCCCTAATTTTCCACAATGAGAAAAATAAATAAATATAAAACTACCTTAACTCACCATCTCCCCCATAGATCAAAGTCACAATCCTAGACTGAAGAACATAACCTCTCATCAATATGTAACCATAGTTCTCAATACAATAGGGAATATCGGTATACATATGAACACAAACTTCTCTCAATAATTTAACATAAAGACACTAAATTCCTTCTGGGACATCCCCTTTCAGGGCTACTAATCATAACTTCCTCTAACCCCAAAATCATCCACTCATGACTAACATCATTATAGGTATGGACATCCACACTTCTAAACACTTAAGAGTTAGGATTTCTGTTCTTGGCAAAGGAAGATGATTTCAATTTGGGGAGAATGTGAATTTGGGGCTAACGAATTATTTTAATTTTCTACTCAAATTCGGTGTTTAGGATGAATTAATGTGGGTGCAATTGACCCAAATTCTCCTGAAAAAATGTAACTGAAAATTGAAGGCTAAAGGAGAGCGTGTGTCTCACGCTGTAGAACCTCAAAATGGGGCATGTGTCGTATGCTCTATCGCATGCTACTCGGGCGTAGACTGGAGCGTGCGTCGTGCGCAACTTGCACGCAGCTACTGTTTTAGACCTACAAACATGCCCTTACACTTGTGCGAAAATTCCAAAACTCACCGAGATGTACTATTGACTTCGCCGATCATGAATTAACTCACAAATCAACTATCTAAGGCTGGGAAGGTCGAAAATAAAATCATCAAAGATTAGGATCTCAAAATATGACTAAGTCCTTTTCTTTAACACTTAGAAAAAGAGGATCATTCAGGTTGTCAGCCCTCTAAGTATACTACTAAGTGACATCAAGTCGAGAAAACTACGGGGCGTTATGACTACTTAACGTATACTCTAAAGGCATTGTTTTCCCAGAACGCTACTCTTAAGTTTTGCTATCCTTAATCGTCATCAACCGATAACTCACTCTTTCATGAGCATACATACATATCCCCACTCCTTATCACATAAGAATCCACTCTCCACTATTTAACCTTCTAACAGTAAACCATTAATCACAAAACTCATATCATAAAATCTTACCTAACGCCATACTACAAGGGGGTGTAACTCATTCTTATATACTTACACCCTTATCCACTTAATGACTCACCCACAGTTCATTATTTTAACACTAGTCCTCATATACACATATACCTCATAATTTCCAGTTAAACTTTTCATCAATTATCAATCTAGGCTCTTTCACAAATCACAACAAGCCTACTAATTCATTCCCACAAATATACATCATTAATCTTAAGCTACTATTCTTACCACCACATTTTACATCTAAAATTCAGGCCTATAATCTAGCAATAATCACATACCACCAGTGAAGCATGCAACATATTATACCAGTCCATCAAATTGGGAAATCAACTCAAAATACTCATTTCCTTTAACTACTACCTACAATCATAACCCCTCCATGACATCACTATTACAATATTAAAATTCACTACATACCTTCTCATAAGAAGTACTAGTTTACAACTACTAAAGTAAGGGAGGTCAAGGGGGTAAAGTCACATAATAGATAGGGTCAACCTTAGTCTTATATTATAACCCAATACGATCTTATCTACGCATTATACTTTCTCACATCATACTTACTTACCCAAGTATACCTTTAGACAACCTTCAAATTTCATTTACAAAAATGAGTCTATACTTATAAATTGTTGTCTAATCTAACCATTTTCATTCACAGCCTATGAGGAATTCTTGTAACCTTCATAACAATCCACTCTGGGCTCTTTCCCTATTTTGAATAAATAAAAATCATAGCCAGCCACTTCCTTCACATATAACCGTACAATCTACAAATATTGATGCATATTAGTCAATCATTATACCACATTTGTCTATCACTATACAATGGCAACCCACTCCTCAATCTACGATTATACAACTAAACTATTTATTTATGCAGAAATCACCCTCACTCTGACTGCTAACCTTATGACTTCATGTCACTAACTTCTAGACCACCACACTACCAATAGGTCCTAATACTTTAACATACTCTACTACTCAAGTAGAAATACAGTTCCAACAATCTGCTAAACATCATTACCCTTATGCATGCCATCTATAACAAGAATTTTAAAAGGGACTAGATGCACTTAATACCTCAGGCTGAAAAGCATGATTTTATCAGGATCAAAGTTTACATCAGAATCAATACACATTAGAGAACTAACAGACTTCTCTCAAGTCCTTGGACAATGTTATAATCTTTTATGACTCAATCAGAAAGGACCATAGCATTTTGATTCTAGACTTATGCACTTGAATCACCTCAATAATGAGATATATCTGAAAAATCAGAGTAAGGAAAGATTGGGATAACTTTACTTTTGTATGGGCGACACCATAGAACAAACTAGAGTATGAAAGAGAAACATTATGACTCCATAGCATGAACTAGAACATGAGGAAAGAGAGATATTCCTAAATACCTTGTAGCCTTCTGCTTATAAGTGTGGCGTGCTACACACCCATAAACAAGACTCTACTCGACGTAATTTCACAGACACCCTGGGACCATGAACCATGCTCTGATACTAAGTTTTTCATGACCCAAACCGAGGCCTTGGTCAGATGAGCATTCCAAATCATGAAGGCCCGAACGCCCTTCTCTATCTGACAGTCATGTACAATATTCACACAATAAAAGAAGATGCAGAAATATAACTAAATATGGAATCATGGTCATACTCTAAACTCAATTTATTGATAAGAAATTTAAAATCTAATAACTCTAGAAAATATCTAAACTAGTTTGCAAAATCTCTATTACATGCTAAAATGAAAACTGTCTGAATCTGGGAGAAGGCCCCCAGTAAACCAAAAATAAAATAAATAACATAGTCTGAAATAAATAGGCCTTCTGGAATAAAGAAGGCTCACCACTACACAGTTTCTTCTCTCTAAAATATCTACTGCTTAGATGGACCTCTAGATTGAGCCTAAGACCCTGAGAGATAGGGGGTCAATACAGTTATACTGGTATACAGAGCAAATCCAAAATAATAATTTTTATTCAACATATATGAGAGCAATTTAAAATAGTTCATAAATATATCATATGTTAAGAATCACATGGGCATATTTAAAAGACTCTAAAAAATCATCTGAACTCTGTGACATACTCTTTGTTTTACTTCTACGCTAGGTGGTATACCCTACAACTCTTAAATTCCACGGGCTATATGAAATCTGCCATCAACTCAGTAGCCAAGCCCCCAACCCAAGTTTGCCGCAAGGGTCAGAGTCTCTATCTCTTCTACGCCACAGGGTCGTCGCTAGCTTACAATAATAATATACCCGTATCAGCAAAATACGATTTTAGGAAATGAGTCGATTGACTCGTCCCTTATTTGGATAATGACCTAACCCTCTTTAGGCCCATTTTTAACTCTTTAAAATATGTATTCTCTAAAATCAAACTCTGAAAACTCTAACTCTATTATGACATACATCTATATGGTATCGTCATACCATTGACTTGCAAGTCACATCTCTGAGCCATTAATAACATATTAAAATCTCAGTTTTCAAAACATAAGGTTTGGGAACACCATATCAATTAATCAAATCAAAGAATCCTCTCTTATAAATTAGGTAAAATCATGCAAGTAACTTTCTTAATCAACTTTTCAATAATTCAAGGTGGTCATGTCAAAGTTCTCATTCACAAGAAATACTTTCTCTTTAACACAAAATGTAATTCTATCAAGAAAACACCCTCTCATCATCTCTAAATCATGTTCAAATACTATGACATTGAGAAAAATACTTTTGAATCATAAAACATGTATTTCAACTCTTTCCCGATAAGATCATAAACTTTAATTTAACACAAGAGAAGGATTTCGTAATTTGTGCTCTCAAACAATCTTCAATCTTAATTTTTCATACATGCATATATATGTAAATCAATTTGGGGGGGGGGGGGGGGAGGAGGCCGAAAGGCCAAAACAACAATATCACTAAAAGATTCAAAAAATAGAATTAAAATCATGGGTTCCAAAATCCCTTTCTAAATTCATGCTTGATAGCCTTTAAATTATATTTGAAAGTTTTCAACAAACCTATGTAGTTTAGGATAAAACCCACGTACCTTAGATTTCATAGTTAGAAGAATGGAACCTAGGTCTTGATCCTTTTCTTGGAATTATTGATCTTGGGGATGAGTTTCTTGATCTTTGGGGAAGGAGTTAGGGTTTTGTTTTGAGAGAAAAATTGAATTAAATCGTGTATTATGCTTTTGGGGCGTGAATCTTATGTTATGGATGGACCTTGGGTGAGGTAAAGGTCCAAATTGCCCTTAAAAATATGAAAACAGAACCGAAAAATTAGGTGCGTGCGACGGAGCATGCTCGCACGCTAATCACGCACAGCTACTGCCTCTCTCACGAAAATAACTGTAACTTTTTGCTCGGGTAATAGATTTTGGCGAAATTGGTATTGTTAGAAAGATACTTCTAAGGCCTTTCATTTGATAAATAGTAGGACCTCTAATTTGATATATACAAAGATTTATGATCAATGGAAGTTGATCCAAGTTTAAATGTCTACTGAAACTTAATCGCTAGAAATGTTTTCAACTCGTCTTAGAGTTAGGGGATTTTTGTGACTTAAATTTATATTCGAAGGTATTACCACACTATAGGATTTATAACCATGCATATATTAACAAGGGATTATCTAGTTTGGGTCTATACTCGTAGGAACGACGGTCTAAATTCTAGCCCAAAAGTACGGGGTGTTACAGGGATGTACTTAGATACCTTACTTGATTCACATGTAGGATGATAGCTTGTAAGGTTTAACTTATGTAAAGAATTAGAAGTCGGGAGACCATGACCGTGCAATTAACCCTACGTATCAACATCCAAGATAAGTAAGTTAACGAATGAATTTCAATAACATAGTATGATTATTCAAAGTGCTTTAACCCTGGGTTTTCTTCTATTGATTGTTCCAAGATTTTTATTTTCAACATTGTTTACTTTATTTGTATACACAATTTCCAAACTCTCCTTTTGGTTACTCTTGCACTAAGTTAATCTAAATTATGAAGTAAAATAGAATCGTTATTGAATCAAGTCCCTGTGGGATCAATACTTCGCTTCTTGAAGTCCACTTTACTACTTGATAAGATCATGTACACTTACGTGTGTGCTTGAGCACTATCAGTATGGCTACTTTTAAGGCATTATATGGTAGGAGGTACAGATATTCTATTGGTTAGTTTGATCTTAGTGAGGTGGATATGTTTGATCTGAATTTGGTCTATCAGTATTTGAAAAAAGAGAAGATAATTAAAATTAGGCTTAAGGCTCCCAAAGTCACCAAAAGTCCTATGCAGATGTAAGGCATAGAGAATTGGAGTTTGAGGTCGGGGATAAGGTGTTCCTTAAGGTATCTCCCATGAAGAGACTAATACTGTTTGGCAAAAAGAGGAATCTTAGTCCTCGGTATATTGGTCCATATGTGGTTTTGCAGAGGGTTGGAAATATTGCTTATGAATTGGAGTCGCCTTCTAGTTTGAACTCTATTCATCTGGTATTTCATGTCTTCATGTTGAGAAAGTGTCTAAGTGATCGTTCTTCGACTATTCCTTTGGAGGGGTTGGGTATCTCATACTCTCTGTCTTATGAAGAGGTCCCGGTTGATATCTTGGATAGGTAGGTTCATCGATTGTGAACCAAGGATGTAGCTTCATTTAAGGTTCTGTGGTGGAACCATAAGATGAAAGAAGCTACATGGGAACCAGAGGAGGACATGAAGTCCAAGTATCCATATCATTTTTCTGCTCATGGGATTCGTGCAAATGGTATGTGTCTTCAATACATCCTTATTTTCTGAGTTTGTTAAATAAAAGATTAACATCTTTGCCTCTTTGTTTTCAAACTTTCTTAAATATTGGAAATATATTTGATAATACAAATGACTTATGCATGTGATTACCCCTACCTTATTTGTCATTCGGAGATGAATGTTCCTTGTAGAGAAATTGAAATACCCTGGCTTCTGGACCTTATAAATTTCATTAATATTTGGTTTCTGGGAAAGGTACGACTTAGGAAAAGGAGTTGTACACTTGGGTATGGATGGTATGGTCCATTCGTAAGCTGACTAGTGTTGGTTGGTGGGATAGATGTAGTTACTGGAATGGGTACAATTTGGGTGGTATGAGTGGTATAGTTGGGTACGGGTTGTTTGGTTACTTCACTTGACCTTAGAATTGACAACTTAAATTTGATTTGAGTACGAATGGCTTACCATGATTCGTAAGCCAGGCTCCGAGTCATACCCAGGACTCGTATAGTGGTCAGTGTTCAGACCTCTTGGATTCTATTCTGCCAGGGGTATAGTTTATAGGTACTAGTTGTACACTTAAATATGACCTAGGTTTAGGTGTGCCATACCTTAGACAGTGTTGGGTCCAAGGGAAAGCCTAGGGTATGAAAGGTGGGTACTATTCATATAGGATGGGTATGACTCATAAGGGTCAATCGTACCCTATGATGAGAATTTAATGCAGTTTAAGTGAGGGAAATTCAGACATTTTTCCACTTATCCTAATGATGTATCACAACTTATATTGCACTTGGGGAAAAGAAGCTAGGGTTTCATCTTAAGGAGTAAATTGGGGCTTGTCTTGGTGATTCTCTCTATCATCATCTTTGTTTAAGGCATGTTCTCTTCTCTCATTTTTAGTTCCAACTAAATGCCTGGTTTAATACAATGTTTTTAAGATTTGAATATTGTATGCTTTTAGATTTTCAAATATGATTTGGGGGGGTTTGATTATAAATGCTTGGTTTTGGTTTTTCCATGTTATAATTATGCTTTTATATGAATTAATGGTGTTTTTGGGTAATTGGTTGCATGGGAATGATTCTTTGGTAATGGACTTTGGTTTTGGAAATACTATGTAACAATGTTTTCACTATAATATTGGTTATTCAATAATACTTATGCATGGTTTAAACTTGGTAATGGAATACTAAATAATATGAATGGTTTAAATGGTTTTAAATATATTGGAAAGGCCTTGGTGGCCATGGTTTTGGTTGATTATGATTTATGGGTACATAAAAATCTTTTGATCTCAAAAAGGTTTGGCTAAAGACAACACTTGCAAGTTATAATCGGTATGACGATAACACTATTAAATAACCTTGCTTAATAAATGGTTAATGATTTATTTGGTTGCTTGGTAATTGTTTTAATTGAACTTAAAATAGGGATGTGTGGAAAAGCCGTGGAAGGTGGAGGTCCCGAGGGGATCTAAACTGAAAACTTATGTTTGTCGATGTGAGGTTTGGTCCTACTGACCATGTGCATGATGTCACACTATATACTTCGGGGGATGTGCTAGTCATCTAGAGTTTTTTTCCCTGGTCGTGCGGCTTCACACATTGGGCCCTTTCAGTAGGGAAAGGTGAACTCATATATCCCGTGAGTGGTTTATGACAACAGAGCTACACAACCCAGAAAATGTTTTAATGGCATGCTTAACCTGATTCTCTTTCTCGGCTTGGTTATATATATATATATATATATATATATATATATATATATTTGTATGGCTGTGTGTATATGGATAGAATTTTCTTAGTTTTATAAATGACATTGTTTTATCTTTATCCTGAGTTCATGCTAGCGTTCACTTACTAATCCATCTTCACGAACTGGATCCCCACGTGATGTAGGAATCGTCCGTTCCACTCCTCTTACTTAGCGATTCAGACTTTGGGGTCAGAATTTGGATTGAAGTGGTTAGCTTTCATCATTCTGAAAGACTTCATTTCATGGATGTTACTTCGTACTTTGGCTTATTTATGAATATTGGTTTTGACTATGGTTGGGGGCATATCCCAACTAAATTTTGGTATTCTTTTAGTTAGAGGCTTTGTGGTACTGCTATGGGTTGGAATGGGTGGGGTCGGTAGTGGTATTAACCTTAGTATTGGTATTGGGGATGATACTGGTTGCCGATATTGTTGATTGTTCCATTCTTTTTTTATTTTGAGATTAATCATATTGTGCTTTGGATCTCATTTGGTTAGGGCCTAGTTTATGGCCCTTGATTCGGTATTGATTAAGCTAGGTGGTTTGGTTGGAATGGATTGGTGGACGGATGACTTGGTAGGGTTGGACTAGGAATAGACCTATTCCAAAGTCAGTCCTTGTCCAGTTATTCTATTTTGTTTTATGTTAGAAATTCAGCCAACTTAGGGAAGGAGGCTGGTGGTTGGAATGGGTAACAGGGGTGGTCTCCGGTCCAAGTTGAACCTGGGGCGCCCATTACGACAAGGCCCTGAGGTTTGGTCGGATCAGATATTCACACAAGGCCTTACCAAATTCTGAAGTAGATTAAATTGATATTCACATTTCAATGTAATGTAACTTCTTTTCCTCTCATCATCTCACAATGTTTTGTTAGTAATTTTTTATTTTCTCTCACATATCAATATATTATACATAGATATGTTATCTCTACAGAGGCCCAAATTTTGATCTAATAAAGTATTGAAGTATTTGACCCTAAAATATAAATATCTAATTAGTATCGGTTAATTTTGGATAAGTTAAACCTCAAGGACTTTTTCATAAGTGTGATGAAAACTTAATTGAAAAGGTACCTCTTCTAGAGAGGTATAATTAAATGGTGCCTTTTAGGAGAGTCAGATTATAAAAAACATAGTCCCTAAGTTTGAACGTAATTTTTTCTTTCTATACCCCATCATAGAAAAGAATATAGAATGTGTATTAAAGCTTAGAGGATCATACAACTGATTATAAAAGAAAAGAAGAATCATCAAAATCAAGTTATTTGCAATGAAACAAGGTTAGTGTTCTTATTATTCTTCTAGTTTTGAATCTTTGTCTAATGATTTAAATGCGATCTTGTGGTAAATTCTTTAAAGTTTTACAACAAGTGGTATCAAAGAGAACGGTCTTGTTAGATCATTAGACGCGATTTTCAGCATTACGAAAATATGGCGTTCTGCAAAATAAAAAGTTCATGTTATTGCTATTCTGGGAGATGAACGATAATGCAGAGTGTTAATTTTTGGTTAGAAACTTATTGTTAGTCATGAACTTTATTTGGTCCCTTTGTTGTTATTTCAATTTTCGTTATAAAGGGATGAAAATATTATTATGGTTATAAAATTGACATTCTGCCGGCATGGTCCCAACTTAAATTTGATAAAAGTTGGAGTTTTATATTCTCCAATTGCTGCAACATTGGTGAATTAAATTCATTATAGTGATTGAATTGCTTTCTTCAAATTTTGAGATTGTGGGGGTAGTTTGTTTTCGTTTTTCCTTTTATTATTATGGAACAAGACTCATGAATGGACTTGGGCGGCTTGCTCTTTGTTGTCGGCAAGAAATATAAAATACCAAGCTTGCTTTGTTTGGATAACTAACGTTTTGGAACAAAGAAGTAAACGGGAAGTGTTTTGTTTTTTCTTTATCTTTTAGGTTATTTATGTTGTTAACTTTGTGATGTTTCCTTCATTAGTAAGGGTGGTAACAAAATATCGGTTCTTTGTTTGCTATAATCTTTTATCTTTTTTTTTAATGCTATTTTTCGCGATATATTAGAAAGCATTATTTGTTTGTACCAAAAATGAAACTCCTAAGAGTTTGTGTTTATTAAAATTTTATTACCGTATTCATTATAAGGTGTGTGGTGCTTATTTAAAAGTGAATAGATTGAATTAATTTGTTGTCAAAGTAAACCTATTTTGTGTAGATTTTAATTACTTTGAACATGTAAGCATGTTTTTATCTATGCGAAATAATTATTCCAAAGGAGATTATTTTGGCCAGATTACGAGTAGTTATGAATATGTGATATATCTCTAATACATGCTAGTAATGTGTCGGTCCAAAGAAAGGCATATTTTTTTTTTTGAAATTCCAAGAAAACCCGCAGCCGCTACCAATGGTGCGTACTGGGTAAACCCCTCACTGTGCAATAGCCTACAAACCACACAGGAGATGTAAACCGAACTAGGTAAATCCCGTGCGACAGGCTCATGGCTTAAAGGCACTGAGGGGGGAATCGATACCAGGAAGCTGCAGTGGGCTATCACCCTCCAAACCAGTGAGCCACTTACAAGTTATTATTTTTGTCCAAAGAGTAAATGATAATGTCGTGTTAGGTTGTAACTCCCCAAGAACCCATCCCGATATGTCGCACGGTGCTTAAGGTCACACGTGGCGTCAAGATAACCCTCTAAGCCTGTCATCGCTTTCAGAACTCACTGTAACACAAATCATGCTAAGATAAAGAGAAATAAGCATGTCATGACCATGCTTAGATACAAAATGATACTGTCCTGTACAACCAAAATACTGAGATCCTGTACATACTGGCACACTAATCTGACAAAGCCTCTATTATATAAGACTGAGGAGCCATTGGGACAGATTCCCAACTGACTCGTACTGAACTAAAAATAAACGACCATCTATCAGCAAGACAAAATGAGAGATACAGGTCCTCAAACCATGAGGACTCACCAACTGTAGAGATGTAGAAGAAGGTACTCGAAGATCACTGTCGCTGCAGAGACTGAGCACCTGAACCTATATCACGATGAAATATAGAATACAAAAGAGTATGAGAGTCAGTACTTGGGAATGTACTGAGTATGCAGGGGTGGATAAAACATTTAAATAATATCATAAATGTATAAGAAAATCATTCATGCTGACCATAATAATTCTCTTCGCTTGAATTATCTGAAACATTTTTCTCATAAATCATCAGTAGTAATACATGCTTCATAAATCTCGTAAATAATTTATCTCAACTCAAACTCTTTAACTCATGACTTAGAGTGACTTGGTAACTCAAGAGACTTAAATCATTATGAACGTGGGAGTTTCTTATAACCGACATGACTGCACCATGTGATCCGCATGGAGTCCAACGTTTTGCCCTCCTAAGGAGAGAACCCCACATTGACAGGGGTGTTGTACTCTTGCCAGGGAGTACAACCTCAATCTCATCTTTACAATCTTATACTCGGCCTTTGGCCCACAATTATCAACATCAATCCTACGGTGGTACGTAGTTTTGGGGAAATACCAAATTTTCCGCTCGGTGCTAAATAGTCCTTCCAGACTCAGGTCAAAACGCGTTAGAAAATCCACCTCAATCAATATCAACTCATGGTTCTATTATAAAGATCAAAACATAAATGTATATATCATCTGAAAATCATAAACATCTTGTGGATTCCTAACTCGACTCAACTCAACACAAGCTTTGTCAATATCAAGTACATTTGTTTATCAGATCATTTCAAATATCAAAAACTTTATGGAAATATCATAAGACTCATTCTTGCCTCTCAATTTCACTTATCAATATACATTCAATAGTCGAATTTTTCATGGAAAGGCATAACTCATGATACTTGTCTCAATTCATTCAAAAATCATCAATTCGTAATAAAAATATTCAACTCATGGAACTTGACTTAAATTGCTTAGAAATCATCAATACATAATGATAATATACGGCTCATGGAATAAATTCTCAATTTAAGAAATATAATGGTGAAATAATCATAAATATCAAACTTATTCAACTAAAATCTCATAAATCATTAATAGAGAAATTTGGGTGTAAATCCATTTGCAATATCATGTAAATCAATAATAGAAAGTAAATCTTTAGGCACAAGAACGAAAGGAGTGTTCTTGTTCAAACCCCACATACCTTGGATTTTAATTTATTTTGGAGAAATAGAAACTTGTTTGGAACTTCTTCCTTACACTTTGAGACCAAGATTCTTGATGCCTTTGACTTGGGGAACTTAATTCGTGAATCACTTTGAATCACTATGGAGAATTCCTGAATTTATTTGGAAGAAGATTGGATTTTTGGGTTTTAGAAGAAACCCTAATCTCTAGATGTTTCTTGGAGGAGGAATGGAGAAAAGAGAGAAAATGATCTCCTCTTCTATACTTAGATATATATAGGGCCATAAGGAGCAGAAATGACCGAAATACCCTTTTGAAAAAGTTGAAAATTATAGATTGGGGCCTGTCACGGTCGATCTGACGGTCCGTCAGATGAGCTGACGGTCCACCAGGTCGTCCGTCACTCAAGTGCCAAATCTAGAACGTTCTACCTCGGAGTGACTGTCAAAGTGATGGTCTGTCAAAGGATGTGACGATCTACTAAGTTGTCCGTCACTCAAGGCCCAGGAATGGGACATTCTGTCTCGGCCTGATGGACCCATTTGACGGTCCGTTAACTTTTTGACGG
The DNA here is from genome assembly GCF_002878395.1 of Capsicum annuum. Lineage (NCBI taxonomy): Eukaryota > Viridiplantae > Streptophyta > Magnoliopsida > Solanales > Solanaceae > Capsicum > Capsicum annuum. Next base: position 19,455,505 of record NC_061121.1, read on the forward strand.
TCCACCAATCAGGCCGTCACACGATGGCCCAAAAAGAAGGTTACTACCTTGGCTTGACGGGACACTTGATGGGACACTAGGGACCTGACGGTCCACCAAGTCTACCATCAAACCTGGACGTTCTGATACCGTTTAGTAAAACGGCCATAACTCCTTCGTTCGATGTCAGATTTTGATGAAATTGGTATCGATGAAAGGCTTATTCAATGATCTACATGAAAAAAGTGGAAATTAGAGAAATACAAAATGTTTTAAACATTAATCACTTTGGAAGTAATACATATCCATTCAAAAAGACAGATTTAGACTTAAGGAATGATCGGGGTATTACATAGGTATCTTTAGATGGGCCTACTTATATGTATATGTTTGATAAATATGCAGTTTTGAGTTTATTTGTTATATTTTCTTTTATTTTTATTTAATTTGATTATCTTCACATATACATGATTTGTTTGAATGATTAATTGTGAGCATTATCTATTTATTTTAGAGTGTCTTCTATATATGTCAATATGAACAACATTCTTATGCTTAACAACACAAACTTTAAGAAATAGAAAGAACACATTATGATTGTTCTTGGTTGTATGGATATTGATTATGCGTTGAGATTTGATCATCCCGCCGACTTGAATGAAACTAGTTCAAATGAACAAAAGTCTGCATACAAGAAGTGGGAGCATTCAAATCACATGAGTTTGATGATGATGCAACATTCAATTCCGAAATCCTTACAAGGAGGTATCTGTAAGACCGCATAAAATTTTAAGTCTAACTCAGCTCCTTAATGCTTGATAAGAAAATCCAATACTTAGAAGAATTTTTGCTAAGTGTTCAACACCAGTCATTTTTCAAGCCTCCGAACTTCGGGGATTTATTTGGCGACCTTTTCAACCTCCGTTTTTTTATTTTCAAGTTGCGTTGAGATGGGGAAAGACCCTAGTATGTATTGGTCATATTTAGAACGCATTTTGGGCGCATTTTAGTGGCTGAACTCACTGGTTTGAAATTCTCCCGCATTCCGGGCGTATTTCAGACCAAAAATTTCAGGGTCAACTTTAAAAAATCATAACTCCCTGTATAGACTGGGAGGGATTGGGAGGGATGATATATATCAATGGAAATCTCTTTGAGTCTTCTTTCCAATTCAATTGGTTTCATCCAAATCCAACATCGGAATAAAAATTTATGATCAATTTACTTTAGCATATCAAAACTATCAACAGAGGGACAACTGCATCTTCTCCCTTTCCTTAGGGGTATTTTAGTCTTTTACCCAACCCTATATATATACACAAACACAGTAGTAAGGCTAATTTGGACCAAAATATATCCCTTTTCATTATTTTATCTCAAGAACAAGAGAAAGGGTTTCAATTTGAAGATCCAAGTTCAAAGGATTTCACCGTTAATCATCAAGAATCTTCCATCTAAGGTATGCGTAGTGTTCATCCATGGATTCCTTTCATCTATGGAGCTCAAGAATCAATTTTTAAATCATGTATTGTGAATAATTTGTTGTGGTATGATTATATTCATGTTGTATGGTTTCAAGTTGGGATCTTTATGTATTTTCATGAAACAATGTTAGTATGTAAGTTAAAATCCTTGAAATTAGTTGTTTATGATATCTATATTGTTGGATGTTAATAATCAAGTTGTTGATGTTGGATTCCCAAGTTGGAATCTTTATGTGTTATTATGAATCTATGACACCATATGAGTTGAAACATGTAAAACTTGGTTGCTCATGATGTAAAATCTCATGGTTTCACCTATGCCTAAATTGTGCATGCAAGGTGTTCGATGAAATGACTAGAATAATAATAATCATGTTTTGATGAGTTAAGAGTACCAAGTAACAAGTCCATGCTCTATGCTTTATGATTCTACAGGAATTCCACGTTATTGATATGTATTGTGGTTGTGATATGTAGTGAACATGATGTTGAATTTAAGAAAGTACTTCCACGTTGAATGTATCCCCTCCCACGTATGAAATGTTGAGAACCATGTGTAGTATTGAATCCCCTACTTATGATATTGTGAATTGTGGACTTTATTCCTATGAACAAGTCAGTCATGTGTGTCAGTTTCCTTCCATCGAGTCCTGGGGGTACTTGTACCCAAAAAATATAGTTGTGTGCCTAGAGCCATGTCATGTTGTCATGATATCTTCAGTCCAGCCATGTTCCATAGAATTCAGTCAGTCATGTGACTTAGGAAGTCTCAAAAATCTCATGATCTCAGTCAGTGTCAGATATCATTAGCATTCCATAAATCAATGGAATCCAGGAAACTCAGCTCATGTACAGTTTAGTTAATCATGTTCAGTCTCTTCAGATGGGAGTAGAAGTTAGCACTGAGTGAACCCAAGAATGGGAAATCACCTGCTTCAGATGAGGGTATGATTCCTAGAAGCAGTCTTTGCATTCCAGAACTATGTAGCCAGCATAGGTTGAGACATCAACACTGCCAGCTTGAGGGTTGATGAGGCGGACATCCGCCGTTCTCTTTTGGGGACACTGTCAGATTTGAGGGTCACTCATAGATTGTCTTTACCCGTGGCACGGTATTGACACCTTTCCAATCAAGGCAAGGATTGGACCCCAGTTCAGCTATATTAGCATATCTGGGGTATGTTGGTTAAAATACTACTTCCCACATTTTTAGTCTCAGCATCAGTAAAAGAACTTAGATAGTTCTTCAAACTTCAGGACTATCAGATATAGTCAATACAGATACAGTACGGAACTCAGCTAGTTCCATCAGAATCAGGACTATCAGGCACAGTCACCCATGTTATATCAGTAATTAGTTATCAGTACCATGTCAGATCAGATTCAGTATTCATGTATCACGATATCAGTCTCAGTCTCATAATTTTGCATGTACTCTCACATTCATATTAGTCAGTTATTTAGAATTATTTATGCATGTAACCCATTGCATATAGCTTACCTCACTCGTATACTCAGTACTCTTAGTTGTACTCACGCATTTGCGCTATGGTACTTTTTTTTATATTACACCATAGGTTTCGAGACACGAGATCCATAGCAGCAGTAGTTGATCAGTTTCAGCTTTTAGCGTCAGTGGTGAGCCGTCATCATGCGAGGACATATTATTCTGTTTCATCATTGCAGTACTTGGTTTTATTTAGTTATCGGAGTTAGTTGGGGACATGTCCCATCAACTCTCTTTTTAGATAGTTAGAGGCTTTTTAGACTATCAGGTTTTCAGATAGTATTTCAGGTTGTTTTTGGGTATTTTTACCCGACCAGATGTTTGATATTCAGTTTGAATCTTATGGCTTATCAACCTTTGTTCCGTATTATATTTATATATATATTATGCAGTGTACAGGTACAAATATCAGTCATGGGTCAACTTGTGGTCCCTAGGGGTCATGAGCACCGTGTAGCATTTCGCTTTAGAAAATCGGGGCGTTACAGTATCACAGAGAACAAAGATGCCAAAGGTTTCTTAAAATAAATCCTAGACCGATTCGTTGCTAATGAAAAGGTTGAAATAAGTACTATTCTTAATAAGATAGTTTCAATGTGAAAAAAGGAAAAAGGAAACATAAGGGTGTACCTTATGGAAATGCCTAATCTTGTTACAAAACTCAGGGCCTTTAAGCTGGAATTGTCTGATGAAACACTTGTGCATCTAGTTTTGATCTCTCTTCCAACACAATTCAGTCAATTCAAAGTTTCATATAATACTCAAAAAGAGAAATGGACTTTGAATGAACTTATAGCTCAGTGTGTGCAAAAGGAGGATAAACTGAAATAAGAGAAGATTGAAAGTGCTCATTTGGCGTCTACCTATGGAACTAAAACCACTTAAAATAAGTGAAAAAGAGGTAAGACTAAGAAAACTGCAGACAAAGGAACATCACAGTCCAAGAATCCAAAGACTTGTTTCTTTTGTATGAAAACTGGTCTCATAAAGAAAGAATGTTCCAAGTACGCTAGATAGCTTGAAAAGAAAGGTAAACTTCTCAACTTCATTTGTTCATAAGTTAGTTTGGTTGTTGTACCTAGTGACACTTGGTGGATACATACGGGTACAACTACTCACATAAGTGCTACTATGAAGGATTGCCTAAGGAACCGAGCACCGATTGATGTTGAAAGATACATCTATGTAGGCAACGATAATAAAATAATTGTGGAGTATATTGGTGTCTTTAGAATTCCATTAGATACTGGTTTTTATTTGGAACTAGAGGAAACATTTACTGTACAGTCTTTTTGACGGAATTTAATTTCTATTTCTTGTAGTATTTCTCTAAATTCTAATATTGTTAGTACTGGTACTCTAATTGATAATTTATATAAATTAAACACACAAGCCTCATGAAGTTACGAAAACCTCCATTCAAGTAATTTCTATACTAAGCGCAGATTAACTAATGAGAATTCATCAATGTTATAGCATAAGCGATTGGGTCATATTTCTAAAACAAAGAATTTAAAGGTTTGTGTCAGGTGGAATTCTTAATTCAAATGATTTATCAGATTTTGAAATTTGTACAGAATCTATTAAGGAAAAACAAATGAATATAAGAAAAAGAGGTGCTTATAGTAGTAAAGAGCTATTAGTGTTGATACATACAGACAGTTGTGGTCCGTTTCCTATGGCTTCATGGAATGATCAACAATATTTAATTAAGTTTATAAATGACTGATTTCGTTATGGATATCTCTATTTAATTCATGAGAAGTCACAATCTTTGTATGTTTTTAAAATTTTCAAGTCTGAAGTTGAAACTTAATTAGGCAAGATGATTAAGGTTGTCAAATCTGATAGTGGAGGAGAATATTATAGTAGATACGATGGATCAGGTGAACAACGTCCAGGACCTTTTACATAGTATTTGACAGAGTGTAGGATTGTACCTCAACATATTATGCTGGGGACTCCAAGTCAAAATGGTGTAGCTGAGAGATGAAATCACGCTCTTAAGGATATGGTAAGAAGTATAATTAGTTATTCTTCTTTACTTGAGTCACTTTGGAAAGAAGCATTAAAGACTGTAGTTTATATTCTAAATAGAGTTCCTAGCAAAATAGTAGCTAAAACTCCATACGAGTTGTGGACTGGTAAGAAGCCCAGTATTTGGTACTTCCATTTATGGGTATGTCTAGCTAAAGCAAGGCCTTACAATCCTAATGAAAATAAGCTGGATTCAAGAACTATTAGTTTCTACTTTGTGGGTTACTAAGAATGGTCGAGAGGTATTAAGTTTTATGACTCCTCAAATAGATCCTTTTTCGAGACAGAAATGTCAAATTTATTGAGGATGTTGATTATAGTGGGAGTAATCAAAACAAACAAATTATGTTTGAAGAGGAATTTAATAATATCAATTCTAGTGAAAATGACCAGTTACTTTACCAAATGTATTTCAACCTGTAAGTTAGGACTATAGAGAAAACACAATGATATTACCTCAAATTCAACAACCTCAAGTTGAAGTACCTAAAATAAGATCTAGCAGAGCAAGGAGAAATGTAATTTCGGATGATTATGTTGTTTATCTTCAAGAACCTGATTTTAACATAGGATTGGAAGATGATCCTATAACCGTTAGTCAAGCAAAATTATGTCAAAATTCTGCTAAATGGGTCGAAGCCATGAAAGATGAATTGAAGTCTATGAAAGACAATGGCATTGGGGATCTTGTCGAGTTACCACAAGGATCGAAACCGATTGATTATAAGTGTATTTTTAAAACCAAGTGTGGTTCAAAAGTTAATATCAAAAGATATAAAGCATGCCTAGTTGTTAAGGGATTCACCCAAAAGGAAGACATATATTTTAAAGAGATATTTTAACTAGTTTCATCTAAAGACTCCTTTAGAATCATTATGACACTTATAGCTCATTATGATTTAGAGCTACATCAAATGAACGTAAAGACTGTATTTCTTAATGGAGACATTAAAGAAACAATATACATGGCACAACCAGAAACCTTTGAGTCTCAAGATTCAAAGCACCTTATATGTAAACTTAAGAAGTCCATATATGGTTTAAAACAGGCATCCCGTCAATGGTACCGAAAGTTTGATTAGGTGATATCCTCTTTTAGTCTTAAGAAAAACACTGTTGATCAGTGCATATATCTCAAGTTCAGTAGGAGCAAATTTGTTATCCTTGTGCTATATGTAGATGACATTCTACTGGAAGGCAATGGTGTAGGTTTATTGCATGAAACCATGAAATTTCTATCCAACAAATTTGAAATGAAAGATCTTGGTGAAGCATCATTTTTTCTATGTATAGAGATCTATAGGAATCACACCAGAAATATTCTTGGACTGTCGCAAAAGATTTATATTGATAAGGTGCTAAGTAGATTTGGCATGCAAAATTGTGCACCAGGAGATACACCCATAGTAAAAGATAATAAGTTTAGTTTGCGCCAATGTCCAAATTTGGACATAAAGAAGAAAGAAATGGAAAAACTTTCATATGCATCAATAGTGGGAAGTATTATGTATGCACAAGTTTGTACGCGCTCAGATATGGCGTACTTAGTGAAAATATTGGGATGTTATTTAAGCAATCCGAGAATAGATCATTGGAAAGCTGAAAAATGGATTATGAGTTATCTTCAAATAACTAAAGATGAAATGCTCCCTTATCGAAGGTCAGATCATTTAGAGATCATAGAACATTTTGATTCAGTTTTTCTGGATGTCTTGATAGTAGAAGATCTACATCAAGTAATGTTTTCATGATGGCTGAAGAAGTTGTTTCTTGAAAAAGTGTGAAACAAACATTAATAGCTTCTTCTACAATGAAAGTCGAATTTGTGGCTTGCTGTGAAGCATCAAATCAGGGAATATGGCTAAGAAATTTTATCATTGAAATGCAAATAGTTGGTGGCATAGAAAAATTAGTAAAAATTTATTATGATAACAAGTCTGCTGAGTTATATTTGAAGAACAACCGAAGTTCGTTAAAGTCAAAATATATAGTCATTAAATATTTGATTGTGAAAGAAAGGGTTCAGAGTCAACTTGTTTTGATTGAGCATATTAGTACAAACTTGATGATTCCAGGTCCGCTCACAAAGGGTTTTGTAATACCCCATATTTTCCTAGTTCAGTTTAGCTCATAGTGCGTGCATAAGAGGCGTGGGACCTAAAAATTTAGCTATGTGTTGGGGACTTAGTTTTATTTTTGGCCTCCTAACTTCGCTGATTTTTAAAGTGACCTTTTCGACCTCGAGAAGTAAGGTTTTAAGTTTTTTCACGATTAGGGGTGTAAGAAGCATGACTCGAGAAAGTTTTGGATTTTCTGGACAAGGATAAAGGCATGTTTGGATTTCATTTCCAGAACCTCACGCGATTGCATCGCGTCACAGTGGATATAGCGATGAAGGGTACATCGCATCGCGATGGCCTTCTAAACAGTGTTCCAATTACGAATTTAAATTTTAGAGGGGTAGTTTTGTCTTTTCTCATTGCCCCAATCCATAATAACACGGGATTTGACTTCTGTTAGGGCATAATATTCCCAAATTTTCCAATTTCTCTCTCAAATAAACCCTAATCTTTTTCTAAATTCATCAAGTTAAATCATCTTCCTTTCAAGAAAACCCAGAACTCAAGTGTTTCAATCCAAGAAGCTTTCAAGAAAGTTGTTCTCTTTTAAGATTTAAGTGTTAAAGGTATGTGTGATGTTCATCCATGGGCCCTTTTCAATCATGGAGTCCAAGAATCCATTTTCAAGTTTAAAGCTATGATTTTTACATGTTGTTATGATGTGTTTTTGTTGGAATTTGTCCGTGACATGTTTGAATGATGATTTTTGCATGTTGCATCCTTAAACCATGATTTTAGTATTGCAATTATGTTAGCAGCACATGTTTTAACTATTCCCATGCTCAAGTCTATGAATTCCAAGTGTTTGGTGAAATGCCAAAGAGAATGATTTTGTAGAATGATTTCCCCATTATGGTTTTGAAGCTTTTACATGCCTTTATTGTTATTTTCATTCAGTGTTGGGGGTTATGAACACCCAAAACTTAGTTGTTTACCTAGTTTTCAGAATCTTCAGAATGGTTTCAGATAAACCATGGCCTTCTGATTCAGTTAGTATTATTGCTCAGTTGTTGGCTCAGATAAGCTTTGTTTAGTTCAGTAATTACTGTCTTTTATTTGGGAGTAGGATTTAGCACCGAGCAAATACAGGACAATGTCTTCCTCAACAATTAGGTGAAGTCGTTAGTAGCAGTCCCTATATTTTAAAACCATATAGCCAGCATGGGTTATGAGAGTCACTTGTCAGTTTAGGCTTGACTACCTCCCAGGGGTCACCCGTCAGTTTAGGCTTGACTCTGCCCAGGGATCACCCGTTAGTTTAGGCTTGATACCCTGGTTCTTTAGTACCTTTGTGGATCCATAAAACCATTGTTAGTACCCATGGCATGATACTGACACCCTTCCAACTGGGGTCACAGGTTGGACCCCAATGAGCTTAGAATTGGGCATGTTGGTTAGATGATACCTCCCACAGTCTTAGTACAGTATTCAGTATAGTTTCAGTTCAAGTTTGCTTGACCAAAGCATACAGATTCTCAGCTGTTCAGTTATCAGATTCTAGTATTTCAGTATCACGTTATATGCTTGATCGTGCATTCTCAGATTTTACATCTTTCACGCCTATTATGCATAAGTTATCTCATGTTATTTAGTCAGTCATTATCTCATGCTACTCAGTCAGTCAGTATTTTATACATGTGAACCTATTTTTTTCAGTTTAACCTCATCTCATTTACTTGTGCATTTAAAGTACTGACCGCATACATTTTCTTTGTGCTATGATGTTTAATATCATAGGTTCGGATGCTGAGTTTCTCGACCATGCTTAGACAGTCCAGCTAGCCAGCAGTAGCAGTAGTAGCAGTGGTGAGTCCTTATCCTTCGAGAAAGAGTTTTTCTTTATTCGGTTGAGTTAGTAGTTCAGTTATATAGTCAGTCGGAGTTTGTTGGGGGGTTTGTCCCATCAACTCCCTAGTCAATAAGTCTTAGAGGCTTTTCAGACAGTTAATCAGTTTATTAGTTTTATCATTCATTTTGCACTATTTTATTTTCCATTATTTCATAGCTCAAAAATTCTTTTTTGATATATGCATTAACAGCTCTATTTTCGACACTTCCAATCTCCATTGGCTCTAAGTGCTGAAAAATTCCACCCCCCCTTTTCAACCATCCTTCGGATTGGCTTTAATTTTTACCTTTTGCTTTATGGAAACTTTGGCTAAACCATACTCAGAATGCTTTTCATCAGAATGTTAATTTTCTGTCAATAGATTTGGTGCTCCACAAGGTTGAGGAATTTCATCATTATTCTCGCTTACCTAGCTACCTAACCAACACTGTTACTGTCAATGTTAAGTGGGTTCCGCCCAAGCGAGGTTCATACAAGTTAAATATGGACGGGTCTTTCTCAAGTACTTCCAACTACAGCGGTACCGGTGGTGTCATTCGCGATGCTGACGGCCAATGGATTGTAGGGTTCTTCAATAAAAACATGGGTAACTCAGCTACGTTGGTTAAGTTGGAAGATCTTCAACAAGGCCTGCGTATGACAACATCTTTTGCGTGCAATCCTTTTGAAATTGAGTGAGATTATACAGATTTTATTCAACTTCTTCATCACCCAGTTTCTCCTTATACTAATATAGTCTCTTCTTGCAGGTTATTGTTTAGGAACTTAGGGAATCTAGTGGTACGACATAATTTTCATCTTGCTAATGCTGTTGCAGATAGCCTTGCCAAAGCAGGATCTCAGCTACTACATATCCAAGTTCAACCCTTTTTGGTCTTTCCACCTCCAACTGTGAAAGCTTTGCTGCAACAAGATCGAGATGGAGCTAGTACTAGTATATTAGTGTCTTGGCTTGTCTTCCATCATCTAGTTTCTCTAGGCAACAAGTCTGTAATAAGTAATCCTAGCGTCAATAACTCTTAAATCTTT
>NC_061121.1:19468509-19501925 GCF_002878395.1 Capsicum annuum
TATATATATATATATATATATATAGAGAGAGAGAGAGAGAGAGAGTTACATAAAGTAGGAGTAGCAAGGATAGCAGAGAGTTAAACCACATGTACCTTTTTATAAGTGTGATAAAAACTTAATTAAAAAGATACCTTTTCTAAAGAGGTGTAATTAAATGATACCTTTTAGAAGAGATTATAAAAAAACATGGTCCCTAAGTTTGTATGCAATTTGTTTTTTTCTTTACTTTTTTTTTTTAAATTTAAAGTTGGGTTCTTTAGCTAATTTATTAAAATCCAAATAAAATATTTAGAACCGGGTCTAAAAGTGTCCATTTTACAAAGCAATAACAAAACAACCAAGTACAATATTTGTTCATAAGATTAGTCAAATTAGGAATGTGCCAGCAATCTCCAAATATTCAATTTGGACTACATGAACTGCTACTCCACTCCATAAATATTTGAGCTGATCTTCTCCATCTTTTCTAAAGCTCCACGAAAATGATACTCCAAGCTGGGTAATTATTTCATTTTACCACCAAGATCTTCAATTTTCATTCTTCTTGTGATTTTATTGATCCAAGTTCCCTATTTTGACAGAGAAAACAAGCTACTGGAGCCTTCTCTTAGCTATCGACGAGCTATCATTGCTTCCAGGTACCATTCAGTCCTAGGAGAAGTTTGTAATATTGGATTTGAGATCTTTGAAAACTGTAGATCTTAAGATCGTTTAGATTCCTTAAATATCATCTTTAATGGATTGAACCTAAAATAGGTTAATACCACCATCTTAAGTTGATATTCTCGAAATCTAAAACCACTTTGAATTAGCCATATCACTTTTGTGAATGGATGCTCATCATTAAGACAAGTAAACAAATTACTAATAATCCATGAACCCTGCTAACATAGCATATTTAACACCTCGAGCTCTCACCAGGTGCATGGCATAGTTACCAACTGAAAATTATTCAGACATCACAAGTATATTAGTACTACCTCCATCCAATTTTATGTGTCGCCATTTGACTGGGCATAAAGTTTAAATAAGTGATGACTTTGTAAAGTTTACAAAATTGCTCCTCTTAAAGTTATTTTAATATTTACTTTTTAGATGTCTTTTCTTAATAATGGGACCCACTAAGAATAAAATGGGAATGATGTTACTAAATAGTTACCAAATAAGAAAAAATGACATTCTTTTTGGGATGGACCCAAAAAGAAATGGCGACACATGGGAAAAAGAGAGTATTTATTTTCTTATTTGTTTGATTATCGTCCATTGTAGTCATTGTTAAATTGAACCAATAACTCCATGATGTTTCACCTGCATCCAGAATTTGTCTGATCCTCAAATTAGGATAACTCTGCTTATCAAGAAGAATGATTTTCTTGCCTTTTAGTGGGACTTCCTGAAAATTATGAAATTCATAGGTACCTGCAAAATCAAAAACTAGATTAGCAAAATAATCAGCAAGAGTATTTTCCTCCCCGAAGGATTGTTGTACTCGTACTGTCAATAAAGCCTTTAGCCTTCTAATAGAGTTGACCTCCATTGTCACACTCCAAGGACTTTCCCAAACACCATTTATAATATTCACTATTGCCAAAGAATTTGTTTCCACAATCACGTTTGAGTACCTCTTTTTCCCAACAATACTGAATTTCTTCTCTAATGGATATGGTTCCAGCTACTAAATTAATAGAATCTACTAACATTATACTTTTTGCTCCCAATAATTCTCCATAATTACCTCTCACACAAAAGGCTGCTGCACTAGGCTCTGAATTGCCTCTAGATGCTCTATCTGTGTTACACCTCCACCATCCTTGTGGAGGTTTTTTCCTTGTAACCACCTTGCTATGAAATTCAGGACTGTACGCATCTAAAAGCTTGACCATTTTAGGCCATAACTTGGGGATTTATGGATAATTAAATTTTAAACTCATGAAATTATGAATTGTGCTAGTGATATAAAAAACCAACTTACCTATTGAATAATTCTCCCATGTAAGACAATATTCTTCCCTTTCCATAGAAACTACAAAATTATGTTAGGTAAAGCTTGAAAGATCACTTTCTATCTAGCATTACTTTATGCTTCCCACCAAACAATCATTTAATTTGAACTCTGGAAACAATAATACTTGCAGCTGAAGAAAAATGATTCCAAACAGAAGAAGTAATCTGTCCTTTCAGAAATAATTGCTCTATTATTTCATTTTCCTTCCTAGAACAACATGAGCATAACTGAGAAATATTGGGGTTCTATTTTTCTAACGTTGCAGCCACAGGAACTCTATTAGTCCACACTCTCCACCTAAAAAAAAGAAATTTTGAAAGGTAGGCCTTTTACCCATATCTTCTTAAAATAATCAGAAATCTCCACCTCCTTTCTCAGCAACTCCCAAGCAGATCTGATAGAAAACTTTCCAAAACTAGTTTCAAGCCACCATGATTTATCACTCCCCTCAGTTTGCCTGACACAATTCATATGTTGTTTAACAAAATCAACAATGTAGACTGGCACATGATTTTTTATCTCTATGTAAGCCCATCCTATATCCTTCAAAAATACTTCAATATCAATCAAAGGATGACATGAAGAAATATCTGACTGGAGATTGTACGCCCCAAACTAGTCCAATGATCATACCACATAGTATATATTAGCCCTCTTTAGGTTCCCACCACATAAACTTTTCAATACAGTCCCTATTTTGAAGCATGTGTTTCCATTGTTGAGATCCATCTTTTCATTATACCAGAGTTGGAAGTTGCTTCTTATAATATTTATTCCACATATAATGTTACCATAAATAATTTTGTGTCCTAAACCTCCACCAGAGTTTTGCATGCATAGCTTAAGAGATTTCAAATAGAGATTTAAACCCCAATCCCCCTTCTTGTTTAGGCAAACACACTTCAACCCAAGAAGCCTAATGCTTACTTCTGCCTATCACATTGTTGCTCTAAAAACTTTGGCAAAAATTCTATGCAACTCCTTTATGACACATTTTGTGGGCAATATTGTTGAAAGCACATGAATCGGAACACTCTGGAAAACACTTGTAATCAAAACCTCTTTACCATCGTAAGATAACATATTCCCTTTCCATGGTTGTAGTTTATATTTCACTCTATTTATAAGATCAACATAATGCTCTTTTCTCTTTCTTCAATTTGTAATAGGACATCTGAGATATTTTAGAAGGAACTGACCTCTAGAAATACCGATATACTCCTCCACTTGATGCCTTACATCAGCTGTAACATTATGATGAGTGTAAAAATAACTTTTATCCTTGCTGATCTTTTGACCAGATTGAGCTTCTGATTCCTGAAAAATAGCCATTATTTTCTTTAGAGAGAAAGGATTTGTAGATGCAAAAATTATAGTGTCATTTGATAAGCAAGATGATTAAGATTAACACTTCACTTAGTAAATCCATATCCCACAAATTAAGCATCATCAAACAAGGAATTCAGAGCTCCACTAAAAACTTTCGCTAATAGTATGAATAAAGCTAGAGATAAAGGGTCCCTGTTCTTTACTCCTATGGTCAAATGAAAAAATCCTTTAAATTGTCCATTAATCAAGATGGAATACCGTTGTTAGAAACTAATCTCCATATAAGATCAACAGATGTTTCAGAAAAACCCATCTTCCTTAAAACCTTCATCAAGAGGAACCATGAGACTCTGTCATAAGTCTTCGTCATATCTAGCTTAATGACAACATTGGCTGGCTTACCCCCTTTCTAATATCAATCACTGTCTCTTAAGTTAACAACACATTCTCAATAATACTTCACCCTTTCACAAAGCTGGATTGATTGGCAGAAATCAATCAAGGAAGAAGAGCCTTAATTCTATTATGCATGATTTTGGAGATAATCTTATTAATAAAATTGCTCAAACTCATAGGCCTAAGATCAGAGAAAATATTCACCAATTCTTTCTTAGGGATTAAGTCCAAGTTAGTATGAGAGACTAATTTAGGAAGAGTGTTGAATCTGAAAAAAATCAATAATCATCCTGTGAACATCCTTCCCAATACTATCCCAACAACATTGATAAAATCTACCAGTAAGACCATTAGGCCCACTAGCATTTTTTTCGTTCAATTTAAATTGTAAGACCCCGCAAAAAATTTCAGTCGTTTTAGTTATATATAGCATGCCAAAAGAGGTTCCAGACTTAAAAAATTTCAGTTAACTATTGATACTTACTCTAATTTTTTGCCTCGATATTTCAATGACTTTATTTTCGATCCTTGTAGATACGTGATTTTTGATCCTCCCTGAATTTTAACTTATTTTTCCAAATTAAATATTTATATTTGATTTAATATTATTTAATAAATTTTTAGTAAAAAAAATATATTTTTCTTTTTAAATCTTAAATAAATAAACAGTTTTAATACTATCTTAATTATTATTTATTTTGGATATTTTATAAACTTTTATTATATTTTATTAAATGTAAAAATTAATTAGCTATTATTATATTATTTTTAATTTATTTATTTATTATTTTTATTTGTTATTATTAATTATCTTATATCTAAAAAAAGATTCAATTTTTTTTCACAAATACAAAAACCCTATCCTATCTGATTAACTGTTCCACCCAAAGTTTCTGTACAGAAAGGACTCCCACCCCAATTTGGATTTCCTTTAAATTTTTGGTGACGAATTTCATTCTTCATTACTCACTTGAAATCATTTAGGTTCTTATTTAATTTTGCATCACTCATGCTATGAGTTATTATAAAAAAAGTATGAATGAAAATGTTTAAATAATCTCAATACACTATGTAGTATGTATGCTTGATTATATAAACTTTTTGTTATAGCATATTATGCAATGAAATTATCGAATGTTTATATACTGATATATAGATGTATTAAGAATTAAAATACTGTGCGTAACACTGTTTGGTTAAAACTTGAAATGGATAGAAAAAGAAGAAAGGAAAAATAGACATCACAATTCACGTACACAGATATCCACCCACTCACTATAAAGCACACACAACAATATACCACCCAGAAACACTCCATTCTTTTTCACACTACACTGATATACATACACTGCGCACACACAACAGAAACTCACAAACACCATGGATACACAGTGAAATAGGAAAAATAGTAGAAAAGGAGGGAATCGAGAGAGAGAAAAAGAAGAATAGGAGAGAAGACAGAGAAAGACGCGGAAAAGGGGAAGCAGTAAAAAACGAAGAAATAGAAAAATAGTTAACAGTAGATTTTGAGTTGTCCGATGAATTTTTCACCGGAGTCGGCCATCCTTCACCGAAATTGGCTACTCCCATACCGGAAAACCAATCTGCTGGCACAACTCCGGCGAACAACCGCCTTACTCCATCCAGATCTGGCCGGTTTTGACTGCTCGGTGCTTCGCCGGCAAGCCTTCAACCGCGCCATGAACCACCGGCGATCCCCTTCCCCAAAACCACGTGATTCCGCTGGTAACCACCTCAAACCAGAGATCCACCCTCTTCTACTGTCATTTTTCTCAAACTCCGACCAACCCATGCAGGAAAACCCATTAAAACCGGAAAACACCAAATCCGGCGAAGCTCCATGGCTGCCATCCCTTTCCCGTCGCCGATGACCCCTTTCTCCAGAGAATTTCGAACCCCGGCGAAGACACCTTCTCTTTTTGATTTATTGCTGAACTTAAAAAGTTACTAAGTTGACTATTTTGGTTTTATAGTATTTAAGTTTTATATTAATTAAGAAATATACATATAAATTTGGGGATTTTATCAAAATTAGAAATTATATAGTTAGTTTAGGGTATTATTATTATTATTATTATTATTAATTTATTATTATTATTATTATTTTTAATTTATTTGTTATTATTAATAAATTTAAATAATTATTTTTGTTAAACTAACTACTCGCTTAATTAAATTTTACTTAAGATTAAGTAGTATTTCAAGTAGGCACGCCTTTAACACTAAATAAATTTTAGACACATTTTAAAATATTTGTCTTAATTGAAGAATGCGGCGTACGCATCTTTCTGAGACATTTAAAATTCAAAGATGCAATAATGCACTTGACAAATATTTTTCTAGAAATTATTTTTTCGATTTAGTCTAAGAGTTTTTAAATAGTTTTAATATAGTAAAAAATGAACAAATTTAGGCTTTTAAACATAAAATAGTTTAAGTTAGTCTAAGTCAATAAAAAAATGATCGTGCTAGAACCACGGGACTCGAGGGGTGCCTTACATCTTTTTCTCAGTCAACAGAATTTCTTACTCGATCTTCTGTTTTGGCAGACCAAAATAAAGAGTCATTTTCTTTTGACTACGGATTCAATAAGGTGACTTGGAACACCATAACTCAATTTTAAGTGGCGACTCTAAAAATATTAAAAATAATTCTTATTCAATACTCTCACTTTAATTGGAAAAACCCTTCGACTTCGACCTCTCAAGCGAAAAGGGGTGTGACATCTCTGGCGACTCTGCTGGGGAACTTAACTAGAATTCGAGCTTTTTAATATTGAATTTACTTGCTTTAATTATTTTGATATTGTGTTTGTTGGCCTTACGTGCTACTTGTTGCTCATTTACTGCTTTAATATTGTTGAATTGTTTTATAAACTGTCTTCTCTCGCGCACCCCTCTAAGTCTCTGAAATAGGATAGAAGAAATGCAGCGTATGCATCTTACTTTCTTTTTAAAATAGTCGGAGTGTCAAGGCACCTGGTGAAGGATTATAGTCACACATGTTAAGCGGGGTTCGGATCGACAAAGAAGGCGAAGTAGCACTGCTACCGAACAAGTTATCCCTCAACGACTCGAGTGACCGCTCGGGTAAGCTAGTCTAGACACCTATCCTTATTAGGCTAAACTTAAAAGAACTGAAAACTATGAATCTGGTTGTCCCTACTAGGTTCCACTTTATTTGCATCCTATGCATTTGACTTAGAGGGATTCGGCATAGGGGGCGGGTCTGTCTAAGACAGGTGACCTCTTTTATATTGACCAACATGTGCATCCTACGTACTCTTTGACATTTGTTTGGAAGCTATTTTTTTGTTGACCGGCTTTTAAGAAACTTTGAAATGCAAGAGATTATATTATCTTCAAATTTGGTGAATCATTTTTCAAAGAAAAAAATTATTTTTAAAAGAAAGAAAAAATTTTAAAATATAAGAACATAGTTTTATGATCTTTATGAACTACGAGGGTCTGATTCTCACTATTTAACGAGAAAGTAGGAAGCCCTTTTGGGGTACAACCGTGGCTTTTTAAAAATTATTCATAGATTTATTAGGGAATATTTTGAAAATATGATTATTTTCATAATTATTTTTTTCTTATCCTCAAGTTCAATTTTTATTTATATATCTTAATAGCCCTGAATCTTTAGGGATCATGAGACTAAATTTTACAAAATAAATATATATAAATCTTAACAGCCGTGAACCTTTAGGGGTCTTGAGGCTGATATTTATATGACATATATTTTTCGAACTCTTCAAGATTTGATTCATGTCCTGACATGATACTTAGGCAACCCTCCAAAGGGTTTGATCATAACTTTTTAAACAATGCCCCTAGAAAAGCCGACATGAAACACAAAACCTTCCATAATAGGTTGAGAAATGCATATAGAAGCATAATATACAATGTGACATTATAATGTGTTAAATATGTACCAGTCACTTGTTTGCTACTTGGTAACAGAAAGATAAGGTAGTTGGTGGTTAGTTTGAGGTTTAAACTGGCATCACATACGTACAACATCAGATACAAGGCAAAAAAAAAAAATGACCCGCAAAGAGGGTGCAGGGTCTGATAGTGATGAGATGTATCAAGCTTGGTCGAATGGACAAGCCCCACCTTCCTCAATCCCCGAACTTTCAAATACAAATAATCCAAATCATGCCCAACCTCAAACTGGCGACCCATTTTATCCACTAGGATTCGGCCCATTTACTAACGATTCTGGCATTGCTGGTACTTATACCAAGCACCGACTAAATTTGTCTATCACAAATAACCCATTTTTCACTTCTGTAGCACCAGTTACTACGGGCCTTCAATCGACAGTATAGAAGAATATGGGGGAACCAAGTCATGATCTGTTATATCCTCCTAAAATGACTTTTAAACCCAAAATCCACATTATCATGCTCATCAACACGATTCTTATATCGTGATTGAGAATATTGTTAAGAGTGAGGAACAAGAGGAGATGACTAGGAAAGTAAGAAGCTTAGAGCAGAGTATGCGAAATATGCAACAGTTAGGAGGACCAAAAAATGTTTCATATAAAGATTTTTGTATGTTTCTGGATGTCTATTTGTCGTTAGGGTTCAAAATGCCCAAGTTTGACAAATAAGAAGGTCATGGCGATCTTGTGGCTCACTTAAAAAAGTTCGGCAATCCATTAAGGGGAGTAGAAGGAAAATAAGAATTGCTCATGGCTCACTTTGGAGAAAGCCTGGCAGGAATAGCTTCTGAATGGTTTATTGATCAAGACATTTCCTGTTGGCACGTGTGGGATATTGCCAGATCGCACTACACTTGCCAATATGAGAAAAAATGACTGAAAGTTTTCAAGAATAAGCTATCAGATAGATAGAGCAGGCTTCAAAAGTCAGACCAACAATAAAGGAGTGAAATGATCGATATCTTTCTGCAAGCACAAGAAGCTGATTATTTCCATTACTTACTTTTACTATTGGAAGCACATTTCCTGAGGTTATTAAAGTTGGAGAGATGGTAGAGAATGGAATTAAGTCAGGTAAGATTATTAGCCAAGCCACTTTGAAAGAAACAACACAGGCAATTCAAAGTGGTGCAGAAAGTTTTGGGGGAAAGAAAAAAAAGAGAATGTAGAAATTGTTGTGCCAAGTTCACGACAAAATTGGAAAGGTGCGCGTCAACCATATGTATAAAATCCATTATATTTCGTTCTATTCCCCTAGTATCCTATTTACAATGCACAGCCATATGCTCGGGCTCCTTCTTACCCGCAATGGTGTGCACGAACCATCCAAAATCGTCCTCAAATCTTGGAAGTTCAACAAGGTCCCCCTAGATCGACTTTCTAGCCTAGGGCAGACTTCAAGATGGCTAATATGGGAAAACATAATTTCACTCCCATTGGAATATCTTACACAAGCTTGTTTCAAATATTAAGGGACATAAATGTTTTAAGCCCAATCGCGAGAAGAATTCTGAATCCTCCACCGAAAAACTTAGATTATTCTAGAAGATATGTGTACTATTTTGATGCCCCAAGGCACAACACAGAGAAATATTGGTATCTGAAAAGAGCTATTCAGGAGTTGATTGACACACAACAAATCATGGTGCAAAGTCTAGATGCTCCTAATGTTAATCAAAATCTGTTGCCAGATCATAGTGAAACAAACATTCTCAAAGTGATACCTAGTGATGAAGATGCTGCGATTTCCTTCAAGACGATCATTAAAATTAAAATTGATTTGTAAAGATCAAAAAATGTTGTAGATTTGACCAAAGAAAAACCTGTAGAAGTGGAGGTGCGGATAGTAAAATCCAAATCATTGAATGTTCCTTTGGCTGTGGGAAAGAGATTTCAAAAAATGTTGGGTCTTTCATGTTACCTGCTGCAGAGTCGATGAATGATGATGACACAAAGTTGATTGACCTTTTCCAGAATATATTTATCGAAGCTAATATGGTTAAAATTGGGGAAGGTACCAGCAATACAGATGTGCAATTCATCGACCCTGATGTCCAGCTTAACAATTGGGAGGCCACTCCTCTCCCTACTATAAAGGATTCTTGGTAGTTTGTTTATTTTTCTTTCAGTCTTAGTAGATTGTTTGTTTTTCTTTTTTGCAATTTGAATCGTTCTAGGGTTGTAATTTAAATTTTTACCTTGGTCTTTTAGGTTAAAACTTTAACTATCTTTGTTTTTAATGAAACATAATTTCCCTTTGTTTTATTTTGTGTCTAATATTTACTAATTTACTTTCTATTATATAGTTCTTTTATGCCAATTCTAATGATATGACATGCATGAAGAATTATCAACCAGGTTTTAAAACTCAATCTAATTATGAAATAATGGATAAGGAGTTCGAATATGAAGAGGAAGCATTTGAGGATAAAAACAAAGATTTCAAACAGTTTGAAATAAGTCAAATCCCAATATGGATGAAATTGGGGCAATCACTTTGCAAATAAAAAATGACTTGATCTTCAATTAGAAGATCTAATTCAAGCATTTTGAATGAGATCAATCAGAAGATATATAGTTTCCATCATCAAGAAAAATGATAGACAGTTAGCTCCCAAAGAGACATAAGTCATCCGTGTGGAAAAAATACAACACAAGTGGACTTGTATGTTTCATAGGCATGAAAGAAGTGACACATGTGCATGTTCGTAGTAAAGGTCAATGTTGAAAAGATATGTATGATCTCATGTTTCACCCTCAGATTGCATGTTGTACTTACATTTTAAAAGATTGAAATGATGAAGCATTTTGTTTTACTATCCGAATAGTATATCAACCTTTTCTTACCCCTTTTGAGTTTTTATCTTTCTTCGTACCCCTCTTTTGGAATAAAATTAAAGTCAAAAAGTTGGAAAAAAAAAGAAAGTTGAAAAAAGGAAAAAAATTGATCAAAAAAAAAAAATCAATTAAAAATCCAAAATCAAGCAAAAGAATGACTTTTCATGAACTTCATTTGACTTGATTCTTGCTATGACAAGATACGTAGGCAGCTCTGCTCTAGGGTTCGGTCCAACCAAAAGAAAATTCAAGTTATCCAGAATGGAATAAAATTGGAGAAAAAATTTATTTCCTAAAAAGAGTCGATTCCAAAAGTTATATGTTTACCCAATGTTGTGTAAATTTTGAGCCTCATGCCAACCTTTCTTTCTAATCGTATCCAAAAGCCAAGTTACAACCAAAGAAATACATTCAGATTAATCTTTGAGAATGTCATGGCTTAACATCTTATAGGTGCGTGATATTTCATATTTTGGTTGTTTACTTAAAAAAAAAGATGAAAAAATGAATGAAAATGAGAGAGTCTTATTGGTGAGAACCTTTTTTGGACACCATAAGGCGACTATGGGCTAAAAAAGAAATAAAAATGAGATAGGCTTATTGGCAAAAACCCATTGAGGTGCCACTAGCCAAAAGAGGGTTGTTATTCAGAAGGAACAAGTTCAAGATTGGCCTAATTTCAAGTTCAATAAGTGGGCAAAAATTGATAATGATTGGTGTAATTAGATCAAGTTGTTTACTTTAAAATGCATGGTATAATCACCGGAATCGGCTTCCACATTCAGATAAGTTTTCCTTTTTATTTTGAAAAAGAGATGGCTATTATCCTTTTTCTTTTTGTTTTATTTATATTTTTGATTGTTTGTATCCTTGTCATCACGAAAATAATTGTACCACTTCTTCGATGGTACAAAGCGAGACAAAAGGTCAATGCACAAAGATAACGTTTCAAAGTAAAATAAAGTACTCAGAATGATTGTGATCTGACAATTTTGGACTTGTGGAAATATAAAAGGTGTATTGAAAGTTTAAACCCAGAGGCTTCATACAAGAGAAATATGATTTGAGTTGAAGGTCTCAGTATTCGGAATTCGGGGTCAGAAGTATGACAAGTCAATTAATATTTATCAAAGATCGAAAAAGGATTTGAGCATGACAAATGCAAGAGCCGACACTTCAAAATCCAAATGCCATAAACCAACCACCACATTTTTAAAACTCACAATTTTTCTTTATTTGAAACAAAGATGAGACGTTCTTTTCCATATTAAAGTTGTCAAATAAGGATACAATTTCACATAAGCATGATTACAGCATACGATGTTGGATCTCGGTTATGGTAAATTTTATTCTTTGCGAGATGAATTTATCAAAGTTATTCCAGACTTTGATTTATTCTTTCACTATATTTTTTAAAACATTAAAGATCTGATGACACACAAATTTTTTCAGTACAAACTGGGGCAAAAACTTGTATGTCTGATGTATGAAATTTACATTTTGCTCAAGACCCTCCTGAAGAATGAGAATTAATTTTTTGCTCAGGACCCTCCTGAAGAATGAAAATTTATTTTTTACTTAGCACCCACCTGAAGAATGAGAATTTATTTTTTGCTCAGGAACCACCTGTAGAATGAGAATTTATTTTTGCTCAGGACCCACCTGAAGAATGAGAATTTATTTTATGCTCAGGACTCACCTGAAGAATGAGAATTTATTTTTTTCTTAGGACCCATCTGAAGAATGAAAATTTATTTTTGCTCAGGACCCACCTGAAAAATGAGAATTTATTTTTTCCTCAGGACCAACCTGAAGAATGAGAATTTATTTTTTTACTCAGGACCCTCTTGAAGAATGAAAATTTTTGTTTTATGTTCAGGACCTTCCTGGAGAATGAGAATTTATTTTTGCTTAGGACCCTCCTAAAGAATGGGAATTTATTTTATGCTCAGGACCCACCTGAAGAATAAAAATTTATTTTTGCTCAGGACCCACCTGAAGATTGAGAATTTATTTTTTGCTCAGGACCCACCTGAAGAATGAGAATTTATTTTTTGCTTAGGACCCTTCTGTAGAATGGAAATTTACTTTTTGCTCAGGACCCTCCTGAGGAATGAGAATTTATTTTATGTTCAGGACCCTCCTGAAGAATGGGACAGGACCCTCCTGAAGAATGAAAATTTATTTTTTCTCATGACCCTCTTAAAAAATGGGACAGGACCCTTCTGAAGAATGAGAATTTACTTTATGTTC
Source organism: Capsicum annuum (assembly GCF_002878395.1). NCBI lineage: Eukaryota > Viridiplantae > Streptophyta > Magnoliopsida > Solanales > Solanaceae > Capsicum > Capsicum annuum. Next base: position 19,481,309 of record NC_061121.1, read on the forward strand.
AGGACCCTCCTGAAGAATGTAAATTTATTTTTATGCTCAGGACCCTCCTGAAGAATGGGACAGGACCCTCCTGAAAAATGAGAATTTATTTTTATACTCAGAACCCTCATGAAGAACAGGAATTTAGTTTCGCTCAGGACCTTCCTGAAGAATGGGAATTTATTTTATGCTCTGGACCCACCAGAAGAATGAAAATTTATTTTATGCTCAGGACCCGCCTGAAGAATGAGATATTATTTTTCTGTTTTACAATTTACTTTTAGTTCAGGAACCCGTCTGAAGAAAAGGGTGAAGAAGAAGTAACAAATCAGAAGCCCACCTGAAGAGCGGGGTGAAGAAAAACAAAGTCCAAGAGCCCGCCTGAAGAACAGGGTCAATAAAAAGGAAGTCTAGGAGCCAACTTGAAGAATAGGGTGATGAAAAAGTAAGTCCAGGAGCCGCCTAAAGAATAGGGTAAAGAAGTTGTAAGTCCAGGAGCCCACCTGAAGAATAGGGTGAATAAAAAGTAATTCCAGGAGCCCTTCTGTAGAATAGGGTGAAGAAAAAGTAAGTCCAAGAGCCGGTCTGAAGAACAGGGTGAAGAAAACATAATTCCAGGAGCCTGCCTAAAGAACAGGGTAAAGAAAAAAGAAGTCCAGGAGCCCGCCTGAAGAATAAGGTGAATTTTTAAGTTCAAGTCGTGAAGATTCGAATTAAGATTCTAGAGATTGCAATTTTCACTTGTATTTTTCATTTTTGATTTTTATTAATCATTTGAATGTAAAAGGCAAAAGTAGATAACCCGAAATTCGACGGAATCTCACTCAAAGTTTAATTCATTTCGTCACCATGTTTCCTTTGTACTACACGTGACCTGATTCCCTTATTACCCGAGATATGTAGGCGGTCCAAAACCAGGACTCGATTACATATTTTCTTTTAGTTTATCCTCACTTTTTAAATAATCGGAGACTCAAAAATCATATCTTGTCTACTTCTTTGTATGAAAACTCTCCGAGATTCCATACAAAGTGGAGCAAAATATAGACACGTGATATTTTATCCTCCCTGAATTTTAACTTATTTTTTTGAATTAAATATTTATATTTGGTATGATATTATTTAATAAATTTTTAGTTAAAAAAATATTTTTTTTAAATTTTAAATAAATAAATAGTTTTAATGCTTTCTTAATTATATTTATTTTTGGCTATTTTATAAACTTTTATTGTATTTTATTAAATATAAAAATTAATTAGTTATTATTATATTATTTTTATTCTTAGTAGTTATTTATTTATTTATTTATTATTTTTATTTTTTATTATTAATTATCTTATATATATATAAAAAAGATTCAATTTTTTTTTAAAAAAAAACAATAATCCTATCCTATCTGATTAACTGTTCCCACCTAAAGTTTCTATACTTAAAGGACTTCCACCCCCAGAAAGAAAAAACTGGACTATCACCCTGAGATACTGCATCAAATAAAAACTTGGGAGAAAAGTTGATAGTGATAAAAATAAAAATAAACGCAGACAGAGAGAAAACATCAGATAAAAAAGAAGAGGGAGAAAAGAATGTGAAGTTGAATTTGGGTTCCGTTTGTATTTTCGGTGACGAATTTCATTCTTCATTACTCACTTTAAATCATTCAGGCTCTTATTTAATTATGCATCACTCACGTTATGAGTTATTATAAAAAAGTATGAATGAAAATGTTTGAATAATCTCAATACATCATGTAGTATGTATGCTTGATTATGTGAACTTTTTATTATAGCATGTTATGTAACTAAATTATCGAATGTTTATATACTGATATATAGATGTATTAAGAATTAAAATACTGTGTGTAACACTGTCTGGTTAAAACTTGAAATGGATAGAAAAGAAGGAATGAAAAATAGACATCACAATTCACGTACACAGATATCCACCTCACTGTAAAGCCCACACAACAATATACGACCACCCACAAACACTCCATTCTTTTTCACACTACACTGATATACATACACTGCGCACACACAACAGAAACTCACAAACACCATGGATACACAGTGAAATAGGAAAATAGTAGAAAAGGAGAGAATCAAGAGAGAGAAAGAAGAATAGGAGAGAAGACAGAGAAAGATGCAGAAAAGGGATAATTAAGTCAATTTCTCCACTTTTATTTAGCCCTAAAACACAAAATTAAGCTATCCTAAAGGCAAAAATCACTCACTTTTTCTTAAATCCTCTCAAGAACAAAATCCTAGGTCATTCAATTTCAAGGCCAAGCTTCAAGAACACATCAACGATTTTCATGAATTTAATTACCAAGGTATGTTAGATGTTCATTCATAGGTCCTTACCACCCATGGAGCCCAAGAATCCTTTTTCAAATTACAAGATTTAGATTCCATGAATTACATGTTTGAATTGGATTATGTTCATGTATGTATTGTTAGATGGTCTTCAATCCATGATTAATTACAAGTTTTATGAAATTAAGATAGCATGTGTGATGAATTATGTGATTCTCATGTTAAATTCTTATATCTACAAGTTGAATGTTGTATCCATGCTATTTATATATGTTTATTATTATGTGAAATAATCATGCTCCCCAAGTGATTAACTAATATGCTTTCAAAATTGTGCCATGTTTTACTATTGATGCTATCGAGTCTTGGGGGTATTTAATACCCGAAATCTAGTTGTTTACCTAGAACTATAGTAACTATAGAATAGTCTCAGTAACAATAGTACTCAGACAGTTATAGCCTTCAGTAAAACTTAGTCCAGTTTAATAATCAGTTTCATTTAGTTAAGAGTAGGATTCAGCACCGAGCGAACCCAAGGATGGGGGCTCTTCTGTCAGTAGAGGGTGTGTTCTTTAGTAGCTGTCCTTGTGTTCCAGAACTATAAAGCCAGCATAAGTTGAGATATTAACCAGCCAGATGAGGGTTGATAAGAGTGTTTATCTTTCAGTTGAGGGTAATATCGTTCTCATTAGGGAACCTGACAGTAGAGGGTGACCCTTAGTCCTTCGGGATGACATTCAATGGATCTACACAGCCAGTGTCTGTACCCGTGGCACGGTACTAACACCCTTTCAACTAGTGTTACAAGTTGGACCCCAATCAGTTCAGAGAGAGGCATGTCGGTTAGATAATTACCTCTCATAGTTTCAGTTTTAGTCTCAGCATAGAACTTAGTTCAGTTCTACAGAATTAGGACTATCAAAGACAATCACCCTATTATTAGTAATCTCAGATATCAGTTACTCAATTATCAGAATTCAGAACTTAGTTTCAGTATAAATCTTAGACACAATATGTATGTATATACACATTATTACAAAATCAGTGGTTACAGTAGTTTCAGTTATCCATGTACTCTCATTCAGTTATATTCATATCACTCAGTCAGTTATTGTTCATACATAGGAACCCATGCATTTCAGCGTACCTCATCTAACATACCAGTACATTTTATGTACTGATCGCATCCTCTTTTCTTGCACTATGATGTATCATATCATAGGTTCAGACACTCACGTTCCTAATCGCACTTAGTCAGATTCAGTTAGCAGCAGAAGATTCAGTAGTGAGTCCTCATCTGTCGAGGATATTATTTATTTCAGTATTATAGTAGATTTAGTATTTCATCTGTTAGAGTTAGTTGGGCGCTTGTCCCCATCAACTCCACATTCAGAAAGTTTAGTTAGAGGCTTTTCAGACTGTACTAGTTCAGCCAGTATTCAGTTTTCAGATGTGATTATCAGTTTTTATATTTATTAGTATTCAGATTATGAACCTTTGGCATTTCAGCCTAATTTCCACATTATTTCAATACTTTTACTCAGTGCTCACAGCAGGTACCAGTCATGGGTTATCTTGTGGTCCTTCGGGGCCGTACGCACCGTGTGGCGTCCGGGGTGCAGACTCGGGGCGATATATAAACACAACATTTTTTACCTCAAATTTTGGACTTCTGCAAAGAGCAAAATTATCTTCTTCTTTAATTCATTCAGGAATATGCCTGAGTAGAGAAAAGAAAGTGGCATCCCTTTCCTGAGAGAATTGATCACTGTAGAATCTTATGGCTTCAGCTGCAATGTCTTCTTTCTCTCCTAGCCAATTGCCTTCCCGACTTTGAATTCTTTTTTAATGTAGTTTCTTTCTTCTGCCCTTGACAATACTATGAAAGAACCTTGTATTTCTATACCCATTCTCAAAACAGACTTAACATGCCTTTTGTTGCCAAAAAATTTCTTCAAAATGCAAATATCTTTTGTATTCAGCCTAAAAGTCTGATTCCTAATAATAAGCTGTTTAAAAATAAGCTGTTTAAAAATATCCCCATATACCTCTCTACTCCACACAGTAAGAGCTTTTTTAACTCTTTTAGTATTCTCTTTAAAATTAATGAAAGAGTTAATATCATCATTAGACAACCAATTCTGCTTAACCACATCTTTAAAAGAAGCATGATCATTTTAGAATTTGAGAAATTTAAAAGGATGTCTGTATCTTCTAACAACTTCAGATAGAGAAATCAGCATAGGGACATGATCTGACCGTATTCTAGGAAGATGTTCTATCTCTGCATGATTGTACCAGCTTACCTTATCATTATTAAGAAGTACCCTGTCCAACCTTTCAAAAATGCAATCATCTCCAGCCCTCCCATTCCACCATGTGAAAGGACTCCCCTTAAACTGATTTTTGATAAATCACAAGAATTAATGAAACTTTCAAACTCTTCATAGTCTGTAGGATTAACCGAAACCCCCCCTATTTTTTCTTCTGCATTTAACACCATATTAAATTCACCACCAATTAACCAGGGGTTATTTATCCTTGCTGTCAGAAGATGCAATTCCTCACATAATACCTTTCTCTATTCCATACTACATTTAGCGTACACCATGGTAACAAAGAAACTTTGATTACGGTCTTGTTTCTTTAATTGTACAGTGATTTGTTGTTCTGAATCTTGCACCATAGTATAGTCCACATCATGATTTATAAACAACCAGTTTTACCATTGTAATTAGAAATAACTGTTGGCATCTTCAATCTCCTTCTATATTTATTGATGTGTCTATATTGTTGAAATGGTTCAAGTAAACCAATAAAGGTAAACTTGTGAAGCATTTGAACCCTCTGAAAAGACTTTTGGGACTTCACAGATCTGATATTCCAAATGAATGCCTTAATTGGTATTTAAGATTTGGCTTGTTCCTCTTTGGCTACACTCGAATAGACTGACTTAATTCTCCTTGCTTTTTTTTTTTCTTTCCTTTTCTTGCATATTTCAATAGACTTGGAGAGATAATAGTATCACTTGTAAAGTTCTCCATCAGCTCATCCGTAACTTCTGACTCCATATACCATTAAACATTTATTGGGGTTCTGATTTCTCATCCACCTTACAATCTATTAAGTTGTGTGTTACAATATCATGTAACACCCTATTTGGGGATTGCATTAACATTATTTGACTCTCATCAGTTTGCACTGCTTCAGGCACCACCATTAATGCTAGATTATCCTCGGCAGGTGATCTATATTCATAAGAATTAAGCTCCAAAGTGGTGTTGCTGACCACTGCCAGCCGATCATAAGCTTTTTCATCTAACTATTTGGATGTATTATAGGAGCTTAAACTCCTTGCACTACCAGTTTTCTCTTATCCTTGTTGCCCTTATGTCTTGCCCTTATCTTGTATATCCTACTTGTTTTCATCCTTGTGTGGCTGTTCAATTCTATTTACTTGATATGTTCCAAGTTTTTCAATACCACTCAATATTTTCAACACAAACCAAGTCTATATTATTGGTCTCTTCTGTCTGTGGTACTTGATTAACTATAAGCTCCACATTATCAGCTAATCTGATATTCTCATCACCATTTTTTCTCTAAGTATTAACATTTTGCTTATTAGTCTTTTACTGGTATATAACAGGGCTTGTGATAATTGTGGAATCAATTGCAATGGCATCTTGTTGTTTGCCAAACACATGGTTGACCCATTCTTTGGTTGATTCCCCTTTCTGTTCATCTTTTTTATTTGATACATTAGGAGTTTTTTGTTTGCTATCATTCTTTTTTTCCATTGAATGTTTTGAATTTTCACTGTTGTTATTAGTGGCCTCGTCATTAAAGGGTACTCTTGCATCCTCTCCTGACACATCAAATCTGTTGCTCACCGCTGGTAGCATACTAGACGCTGTCTGTTTCTGCTTGCTAGGATTTATGTCCTTCACCAAGTTCCATATACCTGGGTAACCCACCACCTTTCCACTAGACAAAATTTTTGCTTTCCCTTTCTGGAATTTATGAACCCAAGGATTAGGCGCGTGATTTTTAATAATTTGCTCCAGCTTCTTTTCTCTTTTCTCATCTATAATATCCACCTTATTTCCATCTTTTATCTTTTGTAGACACGTAATATTATCCTCCGAAAGTGTGTTTTTACCTATTTACCTTCACTTTACCATAAACCTTCACTCATGTGATAATTTACACACAATAACAAATCTAACAAAATTCGTAATAACTTTGACACCCTGCCCAAATAAATTAACTATTCAACCAATTAAATTTCAACACCCTCCACCTTATCCTAACCCCCAACCCCACCCTCATAAACCCCTTTACCTCTAGGCTCCCCCCACATTTTTTTATTCTTTTTCCCATAATAGCAATGGACAGCAGCAACAACAGGACCCACCTTAATTTTGGAATCTTCCACAATATAGAATACACATAAAATACATATTCCACACACTCACAACTCCCATTAAAAACACACAGCAAACAAACTATGCACCACTAGATTTTCTAATTTTTCCACTCACTAATACACAATCTTCAACATTCTCATACACACCATTACACTCGAATACACTGGACACACAATATACTCACACCTCACTGGAAATGGGAGAGAGAACAATATACGTACATACAATTCTCACGATACACTCACAATATAGAGAGCAAGATAACAATCCACAAATAGAAGAAACTCTATTTTCCATGGATTTGAGGCAGCAATGCACCAGAAGCTCCATTTTTTATATTTCACCACCGATACTCTCACCCTCACAAAAACATACACACTCGCTTCACTGGATTCACACACACATACAGTAGTGCGAGAGCAACACAATGACAGCGAAAGAGAAATAGCGAGGTAGCGAAATTGGAAGAGAGAAAAATTAAGTCAAAAATGATGACCCACTACTGACGCCGTTACTTGTGACACCCTAACTTAGGAGAAGAAGTCTCACATCGACAAAACACAGGAGAGATGCTGGGTATATAAGTAAGCAAGTCTTACTCCCTATTGACGTGTTTTAAAGTCGTGAAGGACTGGACTCAGAGCGGACAATATCACTAGTGGGTTGAGGAGTTCAGGGTATCTCTCAGGACTTAATGGTTTCAGATGCCAGTCGCAGCTAGGGCCCCGGCTCGGGTCATGACAGAATGATATCAGAGCCGCTTCTGTGTCAGCTCTGTCGATGTGGGCTAATGGTTTCAGATGCCAGTCGCAGCTAGGGTCCCGGCTCGGGTCATGACAGAATGATATCAGAGCCGCTTCTGTGTCAGCTCTGTCGATGTGGGCCAGAGTTCAAATTGAGTGAGGAGCAAATCTCACTCCTAAGTCTAGACAAACCCCATTCAGTGGGTCAAACATGACACCCAAATTAGGAGAAGGAGTTCCACATCGGCAAAATACGTGAGGGATTTTAAAGCTGTAAAGGCCTGGACCCAGAGTAAACAATATTACTAGTAAGTTGAGGAGTTCAGGGGTATCTCGGTCTTTGATGGTTCAGAATGCCCGTCGCGGCCAGGGCCCCGGCTCGGGTTATGATATTACTCTTTTAGCATCGGGACCCCTTGATAGAACTTCGAATAAGCTGCAACAACCTAGCAAACTATTTTGGGTCACACCATCACGGGATAATAGCGATCAGTGAACCCGTTCCTCCCACCCCCAGTCCAGTTTTTTACTAAAATTGACTTCGTTGATTCAGTTTTGGCCAAATCTGATACCAGCCAGTCAATTCTCGCCCATTTCTGACTAAAATTGTCTGTCCTGATGAAATAACGTCCGAGACACCTGGGAAAACGAGAAAATAGTAGCTGTCGCTGAAGTCAACCCTATTTTGGGCCCAAAATCGATTAGGAAGTTTGGGTTTGTTCGAAGTTGGATTACTTAGAGGTTCCGAATTCGCGAATCTCCTCCGTTTAATTGAATAAAAATGGTATTAAGGTTCATTCTTCATCCCATTCTTAATTAATTTTTAATTATGTGATATTGTGTGGTAAATTGATGGTGAGTGACTCTTATTTTTGTTGATTTTGATATGTTTGGTTCATCGTATTGATGATTTAAACTCAATTGGAAATTAGTGGGACAGGAAATGAAACATTGATAAAAGTGAATAGTGGTTTATGTTGATTCATTGATGATGGTTTGATTCAGAATAAGCGTCAACTTTGTTAAGTTTGATAGTATCATGTTTTAGGTCGTTAATCGTTAGGCAAATGATAGGGGGTAGGCAAACTTAAGGATTGTGAAATTGTGAATGTTTGAAGTATTTATTGACTGGTGTTGGTTTTCTCCCATTAAAAAAATATACTCATTTAGCCGGGGAATGCCCCGAGGCCATTTGTATTTATTCACCGGGAAATGCGTCGATGTAATTATTTGACGGAAGATGATCGTAATCAAGGCCCGAGGCATCGGGTGGAGATTAGTCTAGAATTAGTTTAGAATAGGATTTACATTTTTGTATTTTTGAGACTGTATAATTTGGACTGAACATTATTTTAGATCTTTGATTGTTTGGTTATTTTGTTTGCTTGTTTTATTTGCTTGTTATGTCTTTTTTAGGTTTATACACTTCGTAACATCATACGAGCTGATATACTCTATGGAGCGACCATGGTCGAAGCACCAGATCGAGGGGTGCCTGACACCTTTCTCTTGATCAACAGAATTCCTTCGTCGGAATCTCTGTTCGCAAACTAGTTTTAAAGAGTCAAAAATAGTTTTGAAAAATAAATTCCAAAGGTGACTTGACATACCCGATTATACAAGTGGTGACTCTGAGTTAATTATATAATGAATCCTTTTTGAAACACTTTATTTTTTGTCACTGAATAATAAAACCCCTTTTGAAACTTAAAATCAATCTATTTTTGGTGAAAAAAAAAGGGTGGTACAACCTTTGCTACTATTTCTGCATTCCTCATCTCAGTGTCCTTGCATTTTACATTCTTCACAATACTTCGGAAGATAATCATATTTGATAGGATTGACTTCTGTCCTCTGCTCCCCCGTTTCTTCATTAACAATATCCATGAAAATCGATTTAGGGAGCTTTTCTTTTAAATCTATCAACACCTTTACCCTTGCACATCTTGGTCTAGCTTTATTAATTATGGCTAGATCAAGTTGGAGGGGTTTCCCAACTGCGAAAGCTAGTGAGAACAAACATCCTTAAACAAATTATGTGGGAAGAAGGTTAGGAAATGAAATCCATGCCATTGCCTTAGTGGTTTCCTCATTGATTCTGAATCTAGCATCATAAATTAAAGTGTGCATGAGATATGAATATCCATATTTACATTTAATATAGAAAGCTCCTTTAGAGATATCAGATTAATAAAATCATCATGTTGGGTAAGGCGAATGAGAATGTGCTTTTTACGAAGTAGACCAATTTGACAATCTCTTTTGATATCACATAGTTGAGGTAAAATCAACCTCAACTCTTCAAGAACTGACCATTCATACGTGAATTTTCCAATCACTGCATATTGAAGATTTTTAATCCTGTTCATTTTATCACCTCCTCCTCCGCCCATTTAATGTGTGCAACACCTACAACCATGGCAGCTTCTTTGGAGAAAATACAAAAAGTCCCCCTTGATGTTGGCCGACATTTTCAAAAAAACATCTAAACTATACTTTCGACTTATTATCCCATGAATCTTACTTAAAATCGTTGCAAATACACCATTCTTTTGTTGAATTCTAGTCACAAAAAAAAAAATTAATGAATGTACGCACCAATCAGATGCTGCCACATGTAAATATATTTAATTTCATATTTTATTTATATTTTTAATAAAATTTTTCTTTTTATTTTATTTATCACCCTACCCCACCCCCTCTCCCCCGTCCCCTCAACCCCCAGTCCAACATCTCCCCCCAACCCAGCATCTCCCCTTATCACCCCTCCTCCCAACCCAGTATCTCCCCTTATACCTCCTCCTCCCCCCAACCCAGCATCTTCCTTTATCCCCCTACTACCTCTCCTCCCCCATTGTCTTCTTCAACACCTCCATTAATTTTTTTTTTATAAACAATCATTTAACTATTTTTATTAAAAATCATAAAGCTCCACTAATGAAGATTTATGATTCAAGTAGAACGGTATTGAAGAAGACAATGGAGCTTTAATGATGTTTCAAAAATAGAGCTTTAATGGAGCTTCCACGGTGTTGAAGTATTAATATTTGGATATTAATACTTTTAATGAAAAAATATAGCCTTCACATTAATGGTCAGGAAAAGCAAAGAAGTGAATCACCATAAACCTCAACATAAACTGATATTATTGTATGTCAAACCGAAGAAAGCACAACTTTTTTATTCCTTTTTTTTTAATACCATCTGCAACACATCGCCTTCTTATTGTTAAACAAAATGCCCTTTGACTCCTTCAAGAGTAAAGTCCCACAGAAAAGATCTTTCCATTGTGTAACCTTTAAAAAAAATTAATCGTAATATCTCCAATTATTCTTCTAAACTTCTTTCTGCATAGACCACACATACACCAACCAGTAGACGAAATACTCCAAATTTTAGTATCTCTTGGCAACAATACGTCTCCACATGGACACCATAATAGGATGACATAAAGATGTAGTTTGTGCACCTGTTCAGCCACAGTGTAAATTTGCTCAACACGGCACCAAATTTAGCCGGGTATAGGTCTGTAACCAATTTTCTCTTTTACCAGACCAATCAGTCTATCGAAGTCTTCTCCACATTACAGAAATTGAATTTTCTTCATATAAGCAAGTATACTTTTTAGAATGTTGGAAAATATGTTTCATGAACACATATGAAAATATATGAAAAAGAACACAAAGATGAAGGCTTAATAATCTGAATAACAAACACAAAATTAAAGGCTTGAAACGCGCACGACACACTTTTCTAAAAGTGATATTTGCTTCCTCTCATCTGCGAGATTGCTATGGAATTTAATGCAAATAATTTTAGTGGATATGACAAGCCTATCTAATTCTGAACTAAGCAAATAGTGAATAAATTCTTCTGATAAGCAAGAAGTCAAGACTTGATCTTTTGAGGAAAAAGAAAAACTTTGGGGAAAGCTTTGTAAAAATACATTATAAAAATTATGATAGAAATCTATATAGTTGAATTTAAATAGCATTGTTGGCGCCCAGAGGATGAAAGGAAACAATCTTTCACTAAAGATACTTTTTCATAAAAGTCACAACCTTTTATCTAAGAGCACCTCTTCATATAAAGATCCCTCTTCACTAAAAAGGCACCTCTTTATTAAAATACTTATACTTATTAATTTAATTTAAATAAAATATCCAACATATAAATACCAATTTCTTATTTTTATTTGAAAATGACGTTCAAAAACACATCTAAAGTATTTAAATTTTTTGAGTTTTATACAGAAGTATCTGTGAATGTTCAGGTAGGAAAAGTAAACAATTGATAATTGAGAGTGTGTTTTTTGATAAATATTTGACGATAATTCAGTTGAGAAACTCACACACTTGATAACTGATGTATGAAACTCAAAATATCGAAATAATGCAAGTGTTTTTAACCTTTGCTTTTTCTCTTTTTCAAACACTCTCAAAAAATAAAGAACTAAAAGCACTTGAAATAAGTCAATTCAAGCGCACTCTCTTAGTTTGAAATATATATATATATATATATATATATATATATATATTACTTTTCATCATTATTGGTGGAATGATGTTGGGTTGGAAACAAGTTATCCCTAATATAAATGATGGAATAAATAATCTCAAAGTTAACTAATATTTTCAATCAAATAAAAAATAAAATAGTCCTATATCATTTCGAAACTACAATACCTTCATACTTTACGCCAAACAAAAGAGATTAAACGTTAAAAACTATGTAAAGTCAGTTTGTAAAGTTGGATATTTTGGGTGAATCTCAAAAATAGACCCAAATTGGGGTGACTTTCAAATTTTAGCCCCAAATAAAAAACTTTCTTAAAATAGTCTTTACCTATTAACTAATATTTTTTTGGACAAAATTGCCCCTAACCAATGGATTAAATTACGTAAATGATCGTCATAATGGATAACAACTCCATATTTATATCTTTCAACTTTTATATTTTTTCTCCTTTTTATTTTAATTTGATTTTTATTTTTTCTTTCTCTTTTTATTTTTAATTTTCTCATTCCTTACTTTTTTCCTTTTTTCCTCTCAACTTTTTTTTCTTTTTTATGTTATATTATTTTTACTTTTTATTTTTCTTTCCTCTTTTTTTTTGTTCTTTTTAGTTTTTCTCAACCCTTACTTTTTTTTTCTTTACACCTTTCAACGTGTACTTTGAAAAAAAATAATTATTTTTCTTTGATTCTTTTCTTTTTAAATTTCTCTCGACCTTTATTTTTATTTAATCTTTTTTTTTATCAACCTTTATTTTTTCCTATTGTCTATCAATTTCTACATTTTCTTTGATTATTAAATTTTTAATATTTTTCTTCATTTTCTTCTTTTTTCATAATTTTTATTATTTTTGTTCTTTTCTTCAATTTTTTCCATTCAAGTTACATTTCATGAGCAAGAGTTGACACTGTCACATTATAAAGGCAAGACTTATGACTTTCGAACAATAAGATACGTTTCATGGGCAAGAGTTGACACTACTAAATTGTAGAGGCAAGACTTATGACTTTCAAACAACAAGTTATGTTTCGTGGGCAAGTGTCGACACTATCACATTATATTTTAATTTATGAGATGCTTTATAACTCTTACCTTAGAGGAAAGACTTAGCTCAGGGACTTTCAAACAATAAATTATACCCCGCAGCAAGAGTTGACTCTACCATGTTATGTTTTCATTTATGAGATGTTTTACAACAATTGCCTTAGAGGCAAGACTTAGCTCAAGGACTTTCAAACAACAAATTATGTTTCATGGGCAAGAGTCGACACTACCACATTGTATTTTGATTTATGAGATGTTCTACAACTATTATCTTAGAGGCAAGACTTAGCTCAGGGACTTTCAAACAAAAAATTTTGCCCCACGGGAAAGAGTTGTGTAATACCCCATACTTTTTCTAGCTTAATTTCGCTCCTAGGTTGTCAAAGGTTAGCTTCAAAAATAAATATTTTTGTATGTAGATAGAATTTTTCAGATTTGGACCCTCTATTGTATAGAAAATTGAATTAGCTTTCCATCGATACTAAGTTCGCCTAAATTCGATACTTGGTTGAGAAGTTATGGCACTTTTAGTAAAGCAGTATACCATCTGGGCAATCACCGCATCGCGGTGAAGGTTAATTTCACATTCGCCAAATTTCAGTGGACCTCCACGATAAGTTCGCATCACGGTGAGGTCCAATTTTCTAATTGTTAATTTCCAGTGGCTCACTGAGATAGTGGCACATCACAGGGATGGAAAAAATGACATTTTAGTAGTGCACCGCGATAGCTCCTCATCGCGTTGAAGGTTAATTTCAAATTCGTCAAATTTCAATGGACCTCCGCGATAAGCTCACATCGCGGTGAGGTCCAATTTCCCAATTGTCAATTTCCAGTCGCTCACTGCGATGGTGGCGTATCGTGATGATGGCAAAAATGACATTTTAGTAGTGCACCGTGATAGCTATGCGTCGCATTGAAGTCCCTGGTCCCAGTCGTCATTTTCCAGTGATCCACCGTGATAGTGGCGCATTGCGGTGGCTAGCCAAATTGGGAAAATATTTTTGTTTCCAGTTTCGGTTAAAATTTTAAAAAGGTAGTTTGGTCAATTTTCAAGCCCCCAATTCGTGAATAACACAAGATTAAACCTATTCTAAGCCTATTATGCTTATTTTTCATAAATTCTCTTCCAAAGAAAAATCCTAGAGCTCAAAGCTTGCTCTCCAAGAAATCAAATTCCTCCATTGTTTCTCCAAGAAAACTCAAAATTAAGGGATTCCAAGTCAAGATAATTAAGAATTCATCTTCAAAGGAACAAGTAGGGATCCAAATTCAAGCTTTCTTAGAGATATATCAATTAACGTATATGGGGTTATGAACAAGGATACTTCTTTCATCCTTGTGCTCAAAACTAGCTTTTAACTTCAAATTTACATGATTTTATATGAATTTACATGAGATCTAAATTAGGGTTCATACCCATTATTGTTATTTGCAAGATTGTGAGTTTTGAGAGATTTTAAAGTTGAATTACATGTCTATTTCCATATTTTTCATGCCTATTGCAGTAAATTCCAGATTTTGAGTTTAATTATCATTGATTTCATTATCAAGCATGAATATTATGATATTTAATGTGAATTTGAAGCATGGGTTATTAAACCCAAAATTATATGTTGATATTCCATGACAGATTATGCTTTAAAAGCATTCTATATTCAAATTATTTACAGATTTCTCAATAAAGATTTGATCCTTAGATAAGATTTGGAATCCACTTTACAGATTTATTACAGATTTTAGAAATTAGAATAGTTTTATTCATAGATTGAATCAGATAATTGCATAATTGGTTTCGTAATAACCCTTATGCGAGTTTTAATGTGGATTTCTAACAGAATGAGCATATGGATTAAAAAGGGAGTAGTATTTAGCACCATGTGGGAAGTGTGGGATTAGCGTGCCCTATCTTTGTAATACCCCGCATGTTTCTAAGCTAGGAAGTGAATAAGTTTTTCTACGTATGAAACCTCCTATCCTGTGAGTAGCATTTAGTGCATGACTTACAATAAATATCCTAGCAATAGGATAGCTTGCTATGTCTTAAGCATGCTCATATGAGTTGCTTAGAATGATGCAAGCTAAGAGTTTTTGAATCCATCAAGTCTTAGTGTTCGATTTTTCAAGGGTCATATTTGAACAAGAATAACATGATTTATATGTGACATTTTGGCAGATTTAGACCCACCAAATTGTAGATAATCAAATTAGCTTTCCAACGATACCAATTTCATCAAAATCTGATACCCGAGCGAGGAGTTATGGCCTATCAAAGTAGAATGCGTCGTCTAACCAATCGCACATGGCCACTGGAAAGCATAGGCGATATCATATGCGGCGCCTATGTAAATATAGGTGATATCATATGCGGCGCCTATGTAAATATAAGCGATATCATATGCGGCTCCTATGTAAATATAGGCGATATCATATGCGGCACACATCTATGATTTCATCCACGAAAACACTTAGTTTTTGAGTTATTTTGAGGGTAGTTAAGTCTTTTAACACTCCTTACATGGCCCTAAACTTAACCTCGCAAAATTTATAGCTTCTAAACACATTAAAACCCTATTAACATCTCAAAGTTCATTATCCAAGAGCACCATAGGAGAAAAACAACTAGGGTTGCACAATCAAGCTTAAAGATCAAATTTTAAGGAAATTCCTCCGTCAATCATCAAGAACCTCCCTTCCAAGGTATGCGTAGTGTTCATCCATGGATTCCTTTCGTCCGTGGAGTTCAAGAATCAATCTTTAAAATACAAAAGCTTGGTTGGTTGTGGTGATATGATCATACCCATGTTGATGCTTATTTGTTTTGCTATATAATAGTATTGTGACTGTATATCTCATGAAAGTTATGTTGTTAGTTGAAAAACATGATCTTTTTGGTGGATTGATAGAATGCAAGTATGAAATTTACCTATGCCTTAAATAATGCATGCAAGGTGTTCGATAAAATGCCTAGTATGTTAGAACTTCATATTTACATGATTTCATGATATCTAAATAACAAGTTCATGTTAGACATACACTCCAATATGAATTTCCATGCAAATTATGTGTTGTTATTGTTGTAGTATAAAGCATGTATGATAATGGAGATATAAATTATGTACACAAAATATATCCATGTTTTTACTATTATGTTTGAAATGTTGAATAAATACATGAAGTATACTATCCCCTGCTTATGATATTGTGAATTGTGGACTTAAATCTTGTGATCAAGTCATGTCATGTGTGTCAATTTCCTCCTATCAAGTCCTGGGGGTATTCGTACCCGAAAACTATAGTTGTGTGCCTAGAGCTATGTCATGTTTCACGATATCCGAACTCAAACTATGATTCCATAGACTTCAGTTAGTCATGTGACTCAAGAAAACTTCATGATCTCAGTCAATTGTCAAATATCAGTACCATTCCACCAGTCAATGGAATTCAGTAAGATTAAGTCATGTATAGTTAGTTATTCATGTCCAATCCCTCCAAATAGGAGTAGAGGTTAGCACCGAGTGAACCTAAGGATGGGAACTCACCTTCCAGTTCAGGGTGTGATTCTTAGTAGTCATTCTTGTGTTCCAGAACTATGTAGCCAGCGTAGGTTGAGACATATTAACCTGTCAAATTAGGGTTGATGAGGTGGTTTAACCTATCAGTTTAGGGTTCCCACCATTCTCATTGAGTACCTTCAAGATAAGGGTCACTCATAAGCTATCCTTACCCATGGCACGGTATTGACACCCCTCCAGTCGGGGCAAAGATTAGACCTCAGCTTAGCCATAATGGCATACATGGGCATGTCGGTTAAACACTACCTCCCACAGTTTCAGTATCAGTCTTAGTAAAAGAACTCAGGGCGTTCTTCAGATTTTAGTATATACAGGACTGTCAGATATAGTCGTCCATGTTATCATCTTACAGTATCAGTCATGACAGTTATCAGTAAACCATGTATTAGCTTACAGGTCTTACTATCACGCATTCACGGTCCCAATTTATATATATGTATGTTTGCACTCCCACATTCATATTAGTCAGTCAGTGTTGTTCATGCATGAAACCCTTTATGTTCAGCCTACCTTCCTTGTATACTCAGTACTCCAGTTGTACTAACGCATTTGCGCTATGGTGCTTTCTTTTCATGTTACACCATAGGTTCTGAGACATGAGCTCCAGCCCAGTAGTAGCGGTAGCATTCCAGTCGCAAAGACACAGTGAGTCCTTATTGATTCGAGGACAATATGATTTGATACATTTATTTATTTCTTTAGTTCAGTTTTACGGAGTTAGTTGGAGACATGTACCTTTAAATCCTTATTCAGATAGTTTAGAGGCTTTTAGATTTATGTTTAGATTTGCATTCAGACTTAGCTTTCAGATTGAGTTGTTTTGGGTATTTTCACCCACATGGACGTTATGATTTTCAGGCATGGTTTTATTCAGTTAAACCTTATGGCCTTACAATTTTATGCATTACGCATCATTATATCATGATTTGTAATATACAGGTACAGATTTAGTCATGGGTTAGTTTGTGGTCCCTCGGGGTCATGAGCACCGTGTAGCATTCCGGTTCAGCAAATCGGGCGTTACAATCTTCCACAGAACTACATAGCAAACGTAGGTACACATTATTCCCATTTTTATATGGATGACAATTACAGATGTGACCACTTAGCTCAGTTTATACTCCTTGGCAAGAGTATGAGACCTCTCCCCATTGTGAGGTTTTTCACATAGGTGAATAAGACGTTGAACTCTATGTTAGCTTACATGGTTTATGTCGGTTAGAAAAACCTCCGTAATAGTAAAGACTTTCAAAATAGTTTTTAAAGTATTTCTTCCTACTAGTAAAGAAAAACTTTTAAGAAATCTAAGTGTAAAGGCTCAGAAATTTATTCAAATTTTACCTTATAGAAAGATAATAGTTATAGATTTTAGCCTTCAGAATTTAGATATAGAAGTGAGTCATTTCTACACTTAGACAGTATGATTTACAGACAGAACATTAGTACAGCTTTCTGAAATAGATGTTATGACTCACTAGATTTACAAAGTATGACTTGTTATTCATGATTACAGATTTTAGTATTTTAGATATTCCAGCTTATGTGAGTCATTTACATTTAGCATGCAATATTATACAAACTATGATAATGCTTGATGTTATGCTTTACGTATGCATTTCACCGCAATATACTCAGTAAATCCTTAAAGTACTGATCCACATATATGTCTATGTGCTACATTGTCTCATAATGTAGGTTCAGGTGCTCCGTTTTAGCAGCGTGAGTAAATTTCAAGCATCTTCATCTACATTCGACAGTTGGTGAGTCCTCATAGTTCGGGAACTTATTCATTCAGATTTTTCAGCTTAGTAGTTTAGATGATTCGGTATTCTTTTCAGACAGTTCGAGTCATCTGGGGTTTGTCCCAGTGACTCTCTAGTTATTAGTAGTAGAGGCTTGTCAGACTGCTATATTTGATTTGAATTTTCAGTATTCATTTATCATACTTTTGAGATTAGTATTCTTAAACATTCTCAGTTATTTCAGACAGATTCTGCATTCAGTATGACTTTTATGTCTATATTTCCATTATTATGAGATTGCAGTTTAGTAAAAGGTAGACAAGGTTAGCTTAAGGCTACTCATAGGCATGAGTACCGTGTGACGTCTTGAGATCAGATTTCAGGGAGTTACAAGTTGAATATACCACGTTATATTTTCATTTATGAGATGTTCTACAACTATTGCCTTAGAGTAAAAACTTAGCTCAAGGACTTTCAAACAACAAATAATGCCCCACGAGTAAAATTTGACTCTGCCATATTATATTTTCATTAATGAGATGTTCTACAACTATTGCCTTAGAGGCAAGACTTAGCTCAAGGACTTTCAAACAACAAATTTTGCCCCACGGGCAAGAGTTTACTCTACCACATTATGTTTTCATTTATGAGATGTTCAACAATTCTTGCCTTAGAGGCAAGACTTGACTCAAGGACTTTCAAACTACAAATTATGCCTCACGGGAAAGAGTTAACTCTACCACGTTATAATTTTATTTATGTGATATTCTACAACTATTGCCTTAGAGGAGAGACTTGACTCAAGGACTTTCAAACTATAAATTATGCCCTACGGGCAAGAGTTGACTTTACCACGTTATGTTTTTATTTATGAGATGTTCTACAACTATTTTCTTAGAGCAAGACTTAATTAGATCAAGGCTTTCAAACTACAAATTATGCCCCACGAGCAAAAGTTGACTCTACCACATTATGTTTTCATTTATGAGATGTTCTACAACTATTGTCTTAGAGGCAAGACTTAGCTTAAGGACTTTCAAACTATAAATTATGCCCTATGGGCAAGAGTTGACACTAACATGTTATGTTTTAATTTATGAGATGTTCTACAACTCTTGCCTTAGAGGCAAGACTTAATTAGCTCAAGGACTTTCAAATTACAAATTATGCCCCATGAGCAAGAGTTGACTCTACCACGTTATGTTTTTATTTATGAGATATTCTATACTATTCTCTTAGAGGCAAGACTTAGCTCAAGGACTTTCAAACTATAAATTATGCCCCACAGGCAAGAGTTGATACTACCACGTTATGTTTTCATTTATGAGATGTTTTACAACACTTTTCTTAGAGGCAAGACTTAATTAGCTCAAGGATTTTCAAACTACAAATTATGACCCATGGTCAAGAGTTGACTCTTTCACATTATGTTTTAATTTATGAGATGTTCTACAACTATTGTCTTAGAAGCAAGACTTAGCTCAAGGACTTTCAAACTATAAATTATGCCCCATGGGCAAGAGTTGACACTACCATGTTATGTTTTAATTTATGAGATGTTCTAAAACTCTTGCCTTAGAGGCAAGACTTAGCTCAAAGACTTTCAAACAACAAATTATGCCCCCACAGGCAAGAGTTGACACTACCACGGTACGTCTTCATTTATGGGATGTTCTACAACTCTTGCCTTAGAGACAAGACTTAGATCAAGGACTTTCAAATAATAAATTATGTCCCACGGGCAAGAATTGACACTACCACATTACACCTTTATTTATGAGATATTCTACAACTCTCGTCTTAGAGACACGACTTATCTTAAGAATTTTTAAAGAACTTCATAACAACAATTTATGTTGCTTTGATGTCAAAAAAAGAATATACCTTTGCGGATTATCCATTTTTTATTTATTAGAGAAATATAATAGAATTTGAGGAAAAAGAAAAAAGCGATTAAACAAAATAAAGAAACAAAAAAAAAGATTGAGAAAAAAAAAGGAAAGAAAAAAAATATAGATCAAGAAAAATGCAAAGAATTAAAAAAATTGAGAAAAATAAAAATGAGAGAAAAAAATAAAAATAAAGTTTGAGAAAAATGAGGGAAAAAAAGAGAACTGGAAAAAAGAAAAAAGCGATCAAACAAAATAGAGAAACAAAAAAAGAGTGAGAAAAAAAAAGACAAGAAAAAAATAAATATTAATAAAAAAGCGAAGAATTAAAAAAATTGAGAAAATAAAAAATGAGAGGAAAAAATAAAAATAAAGTTTGAGAAAAATG
>NC_061121.1:19502025-19564107 GCF_002878395.1 Capsicum annuum
ATTAAAGGAAAAAATAAAAAGTGTAAATAATAAAAAATAGAATAATAAAATTAAAGGAACAATTTAAAAGTGAAAAATAATAAAATTAAATGTAAAAATAAAAAGTAAAATAATAAAAAATAAAATTTGAGAGGCAAATAAATATGAAAAGTTTAAAAAATATATTTGAGGTGTAGAGGGGCAAAATGGTATTTGTATTATACTTAAAAAGTAAGGAAGATTATTCTTTAAAGACATTTCTTTTTGGGGTCAAATATCTAAAGTCATCCATATTTGGGTATATGACATGCAATTTCCTAGGATATTTTTCGAATAGCAGTTCTAACCTTGTTCGAACAGCTATTTGTGCAGGCCCAAACAATAAGCACTTACACGGACCCAACGGTATTTGTACTATACTTAAAAAGTAAGGATCCATGTTGGTCCAACACACTTGTAGAGAGTTATTTCCTCCAATTTGTATCCTATAATCTGTACTATTGGTCCGTGCTAAGCCCGGGTTCAATCTATATTAACATTACATTTGTAATTTTTTTGTTACTCTAAATTTTTATTTGATTTTTTTATATTATATTAGTTAAAGGTAGTTTAACAATTTTGAAATATTTTTTAAAAATTTAATTATGGATCAATTTCAAATCTTTTTGTTTTATTTTTTTATGTTCGTTGCAGAGAATGTTTCTTTCCTTTCTTGGGAACTCCTTAATTTTGATTTTTCACATGGCATGTTTAAGATCATAAGATTAAAAGATTTTCGTTAGATTGCTTATGCGCGGATTAGACAAATAATTATGCTTATCGATTAGACTTATTGGTTATTGATTTTTAAATATACTAATCTGCAAGTCAACTGATAAGATAACAGTTGGTTCGATATCAGATTAATTAGCCATGAATGGACGATTATTAAGCGGTGTATTGAAACTCTTTATCTTTTGTCACTGAATAATATAAACCCTTTTGAAACTTAAAATCAATCTATTTTGGTGAAAAAAAGGGTGTGACAGCTCTGACAACTCTTCTGGGGATTTTTCAGAATTCGAGCTTATTTTTTTTGGAGTTGTATCGGCTTAGTTTGACATTATGAGTGTATACACGCTATTTGTGTTATTGTTTTATCGTTGTTGAGTGCGTACGTGCTATGTGTGTACAGTTTTTCTCTTAGGTATTATTGCTTTATATTTGGCATCATGTGCATTACCCTGAGTCATTCCTTCGCAACAAGTCACGTAGTACACGTGTGTACACGACCTCTAGTTGAGTCACCCTTATTTTAAGAGTGGGAGCCATTGGGTGTATGGAGTAGGTGGAAAGCTGTCGCAGCCACTATCAACCATACGCTCCCCAAACAACCTTGTTAGTGAACCCCAGTATAGGTCAGTCTTTGGTCATGCTTATCTGCATCATATTCAGACCTACTGGGACTCATTTGGTCCTATGTAAGAGACTCACCCCTAAAGCATCCTTACGTGCTAATTGTTGAATCTTTGAGGGTAATAGGACCATTCAACAGACTAGTTTGGGGGAAAACATGTGCTAGAATTAAAGAAGCGTGTGTTTAGGCAAGGAAAAAGAAAATAAGAAAAAAGAGTTTCCTAGTTGTTTAGAGTTTTTATGGCTTTTATTTTCCATAATCCAAAAAATCAAAAAGAGTTTTACCTTTTGCACTCATTTGTCAAAAATAAAAATATCAAAAGGATTTTCTTTTTGTTTGTTTAGTAAGCATTGACAATTCAAGAACTCCAAAAAGATTTTTTTCAATAGAAGCAATCCTTCTAGGGTTCGGTGATTTAATTTAAAAATCCAAAAAGATTTTTTCACTCCTCATTTAGAGTAGGTGCCATATACATCTCTAGAAGAAAACTACAAAAGAGATTTTTCTTTAATAGGTTCAAGTTTCATTTTTGTATGAAATTCAAAATTCAAAATCCAAAAACCTTTTCTTTGATAATCATAGGTTTCATTTTGTATAGGGATGTTAAACCTGAAAATTTCAAGAAGAGTTTCGTCAATTCTTTTGACAATTTTCATTTTCTTTTCTTCTTAAAGTTACAAGGAAAAAAAGAGAGTTTAATTGGCCAGTTTTTTGGTCAAACTTCACGAACTATGCACATTTGATTATTCTCTCGGGAGTGAGATACGTAGGTGCCCTTCTTAGGTTCGGGGATCTTTTCAAAAGAAAAAGAGAAAGAGGTTTTGAAAAAGTGTCGAACTCTAATACATTTGTTATCTCTTGTTCAGCTGGTTTTAGATGGTTGGTTTGTTACATTCTGGCTGGTCCTCCGCATCACACCAAGTCTAAGGAAGGTTTAGCTGTATCTAACAAGGATATAGAGAGTGACCTCATGGATCAACCAAAGTTTCAGGAAAATAAGAGTTTAAAGGAAGAGAATTTGAGACTAAGACAACAAATGATGGAAATTATCCAGCTTGGGCTTGTGGGCTGCCTCCTCCCCCATTCCCCACTATTGACCCTGCAAATATCTTGAGTTTTTCATCACAATTGTAAATTCAGTTTCCTATTATTGTTGACGCACCACAACATGCCTCAAAATTCATTCCATGTTAGTTGCATCCCAATACTTCCACCACTCCTTCTCTAGCTCCTCAGAATAAGCCTACTACATTCACAACACCACATACCATTTGTGATTTTGCTTATCAACCCTCTACTGAGGCTTCTACATTGGCCATCTACCCAACGGTTGTGGTTTCCCATACCGCTAGTGAACCCATGCTCAATACTCTTGATGATCATTGATATACTCCTAATCCTACTTTTAAGTTAACTGGACCGCCAAAATTTTTTACCAAGAAGTCTGATATGGCAGAAAAGCAAGAGAAAATGGTTGGAAAAATAAAAAGTGCAGAAAATGCTATGAAATGTTCCCCAGGACTCACGGGTAAAGAAAATGTTTCATATAAAGACTGGGGAATGTATTCAAGTGTTCACCTTTCTCAAAGCTTTGAGATAATGAAATTTAAGGAACATGATGGACATAAGGATTCTGTGAAACTTTTTGGAAGATACTACAATCAATTAAGGGAAACTAAAGGGAAGAACAAAGAAAACATATCTATCATCATGCCTAGGACAAAGTAGAGCTCGAGAGGTCCAATCACCAACACTTCAGCCTCATTCCCAAGCTTACATATTAGATCCACATACTCACCTACAACAAGGATCCTCGTTCCAAAATCCAAAATATTCTATTCCACTTTCTCAATATCCTTTGAATAATGCACAATTGTAGACTCGTACGTCATCTTATCCACAATGGCAAGAACCGATCCCTCAACATCGTCCTCGGTCCATACATATTTACCAAGGTACCTCGGAATACAATTTTCAACCAAGGCCAGAGTTTGCAAAGAAGAGGAAGAAAAAGGATAATTTCACTCCTATTAGGGAATCCTATGCCAGTTTGTTCTAGAGATTATAAATCTCAAGATAGGGCTCCAAGCTCTAAATCTTGGGGTAGTGTTAGCAGTGCTCGAACAAATTCTCTTTGTCAAAAATATGGCAGAAATAATCAGGGTTTCTGCAAGGTTGGCAGCGACGTGTGTTTTGGGTGTAGTCAACCAGGTCATAGAATCAGAGAGTGCCCTCGGGTGGATTCAAAGAGTCAGCATAATCATCTCATAGCTTAGTTTGGTCACCCATATCAATAGGGTACCGCTTTCAGTGCCACTAGTGGGTAGCGCCCAAACAGGCTCTATGCACTCCAGTCCAGACAGGATCAGGAAAGTTCTCTTGATATGGTCACTGGTTCGTTACAAGTTTACTATTTATATATTTATGCTTTGCTACATCCAGGATCTTCTTTGTTCTTTGTAACTCTTTATATAATTTTCAACTTCAGATTCAGTCCTAAAATCTTATTAGAACCCTTCTCAGTCTCTACCCCAGTGGGAAAATCTATCATATCCCGATGGGTGTACAAAAACTGTCCGGTTGTGATATCTCAGAAAGTTACTTCAGCAGACTTAGTAGAGTTAGAGATTACATATTTTGACGTCATTCTCGGCATGGATTGGCTCCATTAATGGTATGCCTCAGTCGATTGTAGAAACACTGTAGTCTATTTTAAGTTCCTGAATTAACCTGCTTTGAATGGAGGAGTAGTACCACAACACTTAAGGGTCAACTTATTTCATACCTTAAAGCAAGGGAAATGATATCCAAGGGATGTGTCTATCATTTGGTGCTAGTCAAAGACTCTAGTTTCCAGATTCCTAACCTTGAACCAGTTCTAATCTTAAGTAAATTCCCAGATGCATCTCCCGAAGATCTCCCCGGAGTTCCACCCAAAAGGGAAATTGACTTCAGAATAGGTCTTCTTCCTGATACTTAGACCATCTCTATTTTTCCATATAGAATGGATCTAGTTCAACATAAAGAGTTAAAAGAACAGTTGAAAGACCTCTTAGACAAAAGATCTATCAGGACCAGCGTATCTCCTTGGAGTGCACTAGTCCTATTCGTGCCAAAGAAAGATGATTCTTTTAGAATCTGTATAGACTACCATCAATTGAACAAAGTCACCATCAAGAATAAATACCCACTTCCTAGAATCGATGACTTGTTCAACTAACTTCAGGGTGCCAGCTACTTTTTGAAGATAGACCTCAGAGTCGGCTATCATCAGCTCAGAGTCAGAGAATGTGACATTTCGAAAATAGCTTTTAGAACCCAGCATGGTCACTTTGAGTTTCTAGTCATATTATTTGATCTTACCAATGCCCCTACAGCTTTCATGGACTTGATGAGCCGCGTGTTCAAGCATTACTTAGACATGTTCATCATAGTCTTCATAGATGACATCCTTGTCTACTCCCATGAAGAACATGATCACACAGACCATCTCAGAATAGTATTATAGACTCTCAGAGCCCATTAGTTGTTTGCCAAATTCAGTAAGTGTGAATTTTGGCTAAGATCAGTAGATTTCTTTAGTCATATCATTTCCAGTGATGGCATTAGAGTTGATCCTCGAAAGACCAAAGAAGTGAGGAACTGGCCTAGACCTATCTCTCCATCAGAAATTAGGAGTTTCTTAGGTTTGGATGGCTATTACCGATGGTTTGTTAAAGGGTTTTCGTCTATTGTATCCCACATGTCCAGATTGACTCTGAAGAAAGTTAAATTTCAATGGTCAGATTCTTGTGGGAAGAGTTTTTAGGAGTTGAACTCGACTTACCACAACCCCAATTTTGACTTTGCCCAACAGTTCATATGGATTTGTTGTATATTGTGATACTTCTAGAGTTGTCTTGGGATGTGTTTTGATGCAGAAGGATAAGGTTGTAGCCTATGCCTCTAGACAGCTTAATCCCAATAAAAAAAATTATCCCACCCATGATCTTGAATTAGCAGTTATTCTATTTTTCCTTAAAGTTTTAGAGTCACTATTTGTATGGGGTACATGTTGATGTATTCACAGACCACAAAATACTGCAGTATGTGTTTTCGCAGAAAGACCTAAACTTGCGTTAGAGAAGGTGGTTAAAGTTGTTGAAAGATTATAACATGAGATTTTGGTATCATCGTGGCAAGGACAATCTAATGGCAGATACCCTCAGTAGGTTGTCCATGGGCAGTGTTGCTTATGTTGAGGATGGTAAGAAAAATTTAGTTCAGGAAGTTCATCAGCCTGCCAAATAGGTGTCCGTTTGATTAATTCGGCTGAGGGTAGTGTATGAGTGAATAATAGTTTGGAGTCTTCTTTAGTTTCTGAGGTGAAAGAAAAATAGGACAGAGATCCCAGTTTAGTTAAGCTGAAAGAGTTAGTCAGAGACCAAAAAGTGAAGGTTTTCTCCTAAGGAGGAGATGGTATGTTACGCTACCAGGGTTGACTTTGTGTACCGGGTGTAGATGGCTAGAAGCAGCGAATTTTTGCAGAAGCACATGTTGCGTGTTACTCTATTCATCCAGGGGCTTCTAAGATGTACCAAGATTTATAAAAGATCTATTGGTGGAGTGGGATAAAGAAGGGCATTACAGAGTTTGTAGCTAAGTGATCCACATATCAGCAGGTGAAGATTGAACATCAGAAGCCTAGTGGGTCTATGCAGAAGTTCAGTATTCCCACTTGGAAGTGAAAGAAAGTGAACATGGATTTCATGACAGGTTTTTCTCATACTCTTTGTCAGCATGACTCGATTTGGGTCATTGTGGACAGGATGACCAAATCAACCCATTTCTTGCAAGTTCATACTTGTTATTCAGCCAAAGACTATGCCAGGCTCTATATCAGAGAGCTGGTTAGGTTGTACAATGTCCCATTATCCATTATTTTAGATAGAGGTATGCAGTTTACCTCTCATTTTTTGGAAAACTTTTCAGAAGGGTCTTGGAACCCAAGTTTATCTCAGTACAGCCTTTTACCCTCATAAAAATGGTCAACCAGAAAGGTCCATTGATACCTTTGAGGATATGTTGAGAGCGTATGTATTCGACTTTAAGGGAAGTTGGGATGATCACTTACCTTTAATTGAGTTCACATATAATAACAATTATCATTCTAGTATACAGATGGGTCCGTTTGAGGCTCTTTATGGAAGAAGATGTAGATCTCCCATCGGTTGGTTTAAAGTAGGCGAGGCCGCGGTAGTAGAACCTGACTTGGTGTTTGAGGCTTTAGAGAAAGTGCAGTTAATCAGAGAGAGGCTTAAGGCAGACCAAAGGCAACAAAAATCTTTTGCAAATGTGAGAAGGAAAGACCTTGAATTTAAGATTGGTGATTATGTGCATTTGAAAATCTCTCTCATGAAAGAGGTGAAGAGGTTCGGTAAGAAGGGGAAGCTTAGTCCCTAATAGGTTGGTCCTTACAGAATCCTGAGTCATTTTGGTAAGGTAGCTTATGAGCTTGAGTTGCCTGCAAACTTAGCATCAGTGCACCTAGTGTTTCACGTCTCCTTGCTAAAGAAGTGCATAGGTAGGGGTGTGTAAAAATCAAACCGACTGATAAAAATGTTATTGGTTTATTGTTATTAGGTTATTGGGTTAATGGTTTTTTAATGGTTTTATAAAATAAATTTATTGGGTTATTGGTTCGGTTTGATCTTTTCTTATTAGATTATTGGGTAAGCCGGTAACCCAGTAATATAAATATCTACAAATTAACAAACCTATTATTTCAATTATTCAAACTCTTAATTTCTCCTAACAACATTTAGTTCAAACTTAAAGATTCTTGTAAATTCAAGCACATCATGTAAGATTTTTGGTTACAATTAAGATTCGATTTTTTTCGTATTAGTTACTAATATTTCTATTTTATGAGTATTTTCTTATTGGTTAAATCGAAAACCAAATCGTTAAGTACTAAAAATCGATAAACTAAAAATCGATAAAAAATATCTTATTGGTTTGGTTATTGGCTTAGCATATTTATAAATCAAAAACCGATAAACCGAACTAATAATATGTAAAATTAAACCAAACCGACCAATGCACACCTCTATGCATAGGTGACCCAGCAGTTGTAGTCCGCGTAGAGAGTATAGATATTCAGAATGATCTCTCTTATGATAAGGTCCCATTCAAAATCGTTGATCGTTAGATTCGCAGACTAAGGAACAAAGAAGTTCCTCTGGTCAAAGTTCTTTGATGAAATCAGTCCGCTGAGGGAGATGCTTGGGAAGCAGAGGTAGACATGCGAACCAAGTATCCTCATTTTTGTCCTCGATATTTCAATGGCATCATTTATGTTGTTTTAAGCCTTAGATTATTAATTTTTAAATTGATTCATGATCAGGGATGTCAATAGGTCATATTGGGTGAGTTTCAGAATTTTCGGACATAGTTTGAGTCATGTTTAGATGGACAAAACAACAAGCCAATACAATCTCTATGCATCGCATTGGCTATCGCATCGACTGCATTGACGCGGGGCGACGGCAATTGTGTCGACACCATCAATGTGGTGCGGCGCCTACCGCGGTGCTGGGCACATTTTTGCTCATTAAATATTGACTTTCCAAGGGCAATTATGTCCTTTTCCCCTCACCTATTTCATCCAAAACACAAAATTAAACCTCCCAAAAGTCAAAATTCACTTATTATCTCTTAAATACTCTCAAGAACAAAGCCCTAGTTTCATCAAGTTCAAGTCCAAATCCCAAGAATTCACCACAATTCCCATGAAATCAACAATCAAGGTATGTTAGGTGTTCATTCTTGGGTTTCCTTCCACCCTTGGAGTTCAAGAGCCTTTTTTAAAACTATAAATTTTCAGATTCATGATTTACAAGCTCAAATTGGGTTATATTCATGTTTGTGTTGTTGTATAGGTTTTAAATCGAGATTTAATTATAAGTTTCATGAATATAATATAGTATGTATATTGATTTATATAATTCCCAAGTTAAAACCCTTGAAATTAAAAGTTTAAGTTGTAGTCATGATGCTTATGTATTGTTCATTATCAGGTGCATTAATCATTCTCCCCAAGTTTTTGATAAAATGTCCATATGAGTAAATTTTTCATAGAAACCTATTGTTGTGTTGCTAAAGTTATGATATGAGTTTATCTATTATGCTATCGAGTCCTGGGGGTATTTATTACCCAAAATCTAGTTATTTATTTAGTTGAAGTAGTTATAGAATAGTCTCAGTAAAGGTCAAGAGCAGTAGTACTCAGTCAATAATAGAACTCGGTGAACTCAGTCCAGTTCAGTCAGTCAACATAATCAGTATCAGTTCAGTCAAGCCTAGTACAGTCTAGTGATCAGTTCAGTGTTAATTTAGTTGGGAGTAGGATTCAGCACCGAGCAAACCCAGGGATGGGGCATTTCTGGTAGTAGAGGGTTTGACCCTTATTAGCAGTCCCTGCATTACATAATCACGTAGACAATGTGGGGTAAGTCATCCTACTGCTAGACTAGGGTTGACACCATCATATATATATATATATATATATATTTCATGAGTCTTCCTACCAGGTTAGGGTTGACCTAGCATTGTTAGTATCTCGTGGCAAGGTGCCAATCCCCTTCTAACTGGGGTCACAGGTTAGACCCCAAATCAGTCTATATCGGGTATGTTGATTTGATGAACACTCCCATAGTTATAGTTCAGTCTCAGTATTCAGTAAAGAAATCAGCCAGTTCTACAGAACCATGACTATCAGTTATTAGTTACTCAGCCATCAGAATTCAGTAATCAGTTTTAGTATAATCTTAGATACACAAGGTATACTTATATGCACAGTATTGTATGTTTAGTATGTTCAGTAGTTACGGTTTTACATGTACTCACATCCAGTTACTTCGTGATGTTCATTTAGTCAGTTATCATCTCATCCATATAAACCCATATATACCAGCCTTACCTCACTTCGCATATTAATACATTCCATATTGTAATGCCCCGAGTCTGATACCCCGAACGCTACACGGTTTTAATAATCTCGAAGGACCATTAGCTAACTCATGACTGGTACCTACTGCAATAACTGTATCATAATACTGAAATATCAATATAACTGAGATAGATGCAAAAATTTAGCGGAAATCTACCATAAGGTTTACAACTGAAATAATACTGAGTAAGGAGTATCAATACAAAAACTGAACTAAAATAACTATCTGAATATGCTGTAATCTGAAAAAAAAAAGCCTCTAACTGTCTAAATAAGGAGTTGATGGGACATGTCCTTAACTAACTCCAACTACTGATATTCTGAATCTAATGAAATAATAAAATAATAGAACATCCTTGAATGATAAGGACTCACTACTAAGTCTACTGCTACTGACTGGATCTGAACTGCTAAGGGTGTTCTAGAGCTCGTACGTCTGAACCTATAATATAAAACACCATAGCGCAAGAGAAAAGTATATGTTAGTATGTGTGAATGTAATGGTATGCAAAGTGAGGTAGGCTGAATGCAAGGGTTCATATGCAAGAGTACATGAATTATAACTGAGATCATGATAACACTGAGTACAAAATCTGAATACTAATAACATGGATTTCTGATAAGGGATATATCTGATAACTGATATAATATTAACTGGGTGACTCTGTCTGACCATCCTTATTCTGATAGAACTAGCTGAGTTCTGTACTGAGCTGAGTGACTGTATCTGACAGTCCTAAAACCTGTAGAACTATCTGAGTTCTATTCTGAAAACTAAGTTTGAGACAGTAAGAAGTAGTCATCTAACTGATATACCACAAATAAGATAGCATTGCTAAGTTGGGGTCCAATCTGCAACCCCAACTGAAAGGGAATCAATACCACCCAACTGATAAGGATGAGCTATGAGTGACCCTCATCTAACAGGTACTCTAAAGAGAATGGCGGGACCCTCATCTAACAGGTTAAGACACCTCATCAACCCTCATCTAGAAGTTTTGATATCTCAACCTACGTTGGCTACGTAGTTATGGAACATAAGGATTATTTTTAAGAATCACACCCTCTACTAGCAGGTGAGTTCTCATCCTTGGGATCACTCAATGCTGAATCCTACGCCCATCTGAATAGACGCTGAACTGAATATATTGAACTGAACTGGACTAAGTTCACTAAGTTCCGTTAACTAACGAAATACTACTGAGATCTGTTAAATGATGAGTTTACTGAGTTTACTGAGATTACTGAGTACTGAATGGGACTGGACCGATATTGAATTTACTGAGTTTTCTTGAGTTATGTAACTGACTGAATTCTGCTGATCATATCTTGACTGAGAGTATCTTAAAAACTAACACTGGCTCTAGGCACACAGCTAATTTTGTCGGGTATTGAATACCCTCAGGATTTGATAGCATGAAAATAATAAGACCTGACACTTATTGAACGCATGAACATAGTCAACAATTCATAATGCAATCATTGAGGGATTTCATGAAGCACTTGATAATCATAATCTTGTACATGAATAGGAATTCATTCTAACATTTCATAATTTCACAAATCAAATCTCATGAGCATTTCATCAAATATCTACAAGGCATAACTTTAGCATGGGAGTCATTTTGCACATGAGAGTATAGCATGAATTCATTATTTAGGTCAAAATTGAGCCATAACGCACAATTCATTAACTTAAGCATTTTTACAAACACCTAGAAGGCATAATCTTGTATTTGGGAATGGATAACATGGTAAAGCATCATGACTATCATATTAGTTCATAATTAGAGAGATCAACATTAGAGAATTTAAATTCAACATACATGGTATCATAACATCATAAAACACTATAAAGATTTCAACTTGGAAACCATACATTCACATTAACATGGATGAAATACAATCCACAACATGAAAATCATAATTCATGATTTAAAATTGGTTTCTTGATCTCCGAGGATGAAAGGGATCCTTGGATGAATACTTTACATATCTTGGTTAATAGTTTCTTGAAGATTAACGGTGAAATCTCTTGGATTTGGATCTTCAATTAAAACCCTAAGGTTTGTTCTTGAGGGAATCTGAGAGAAAATAAGTATAATTTACTTAAGGAGAGCTGAATCTCATGTTTTAGGGCTATATAGGGGTGGAGAAATGAACTTTTTGCCCTTAAAATTTTGGGGCTGGAGTGCAGAAATTTGGCCCAGCTGGACTGGTCGGGGTGGCGCCCTAACTAGAGTACCGAACTAGGTGAGGCGTTGCCCTGCCTGGAGCGCCGGAGTGGCTGGGGCGGGGTGGGCTAATCGCGTAAAGCTACTCGTTTGGGAATCCAAACATGCCCTTACACTATTTCAAAAATCCCGAAACTCACCCGAGATGTACTATTGACTTTCCCCATCGTGAATCAACTTAAAAATCGACAAACAAGGGTTGATAAGGTCAAGAAATAAAGTCTCAAAGTTTGGAAGCTTAAAATGAGACTAAGTCCTTAACACTTAGCTAAAATTTTCTAACTGTTGGATCCTTTGTCAAGTTGTAGGGGCTGAATTTTAACTTAAGACTTTTACGGGGTCTAACACACATACTGATGCATACTCTCTCTTTTACTCTATGCTGTCTCATATAATAGGTTCGGTCGCTCAGGTTCCTGACTGTACTTAGCAGCTCAGGCTATCAGGAGCAGTTATAGTGGTAAGACCTCATAGTTTGAGGATAGAGTTTATCTATTTCAGTATTTCAGTAGTTCAGTAGTTATTTCAGTCAGATTTAGTTGGGGTTTTGTCCCACCAACTCCATATTCAGACAGTTAGAGGCTTTTAGACTAGCATAGTCAGTCATTCAGTTTTCAGATATTATTGTCAGTTATACTCAGTTATTATTTTAGTATTTTGAGAACCTTATAGAATTTTTAGATTTCTTCGGCATATATATATCAGTATTATGTTCAGTACTCACAGCAGGTACCATTTATGGGTTGGCTTGTGGTCCTTCGGGATTGTAAGCACCGTATGACGCTCAAAGTGTAGTCTCAAGGTATTACATATGGATAAGGCAAAATAATGGATTTGATGAAAAGTCATGAGACATGTTCCATCAGATATGTCCATTTTCTAAAGTGAATGTGGTAGAAGTACATAATATGTCTAAAAGAAGACAAGTGATTGAATATATGAATACAAGCGTAAAGGGACAATATGATGATAATTCTCAAGTGATAATATTTTTACACACTTATTATGACTATAAGATATGTTAAAGAAAAATTATCTACATTAAGCACACCTCGAGTTGCTCCTGAAGTAGCAATATCATAAAAGAGGTTATAAGCTATCAATTTGATAGGCTTAAGGCACGATTATATTCCATTCATGGGAATGAGAATTTTAATTGTTATAAGCATAGATCCATTCCCTAGGGTGAATGTGAGATATTTAGTGAAGCTTATCAATACAAACGTGCACTTGGTTGTGATGGTACCACAATTCACCTCCAAAAGAGATAGAATAATTGAGCAGAGTTATTCTAAAATCTACTTTCCAAGTAGTAAATCTGAAATCTATTCATATCATAGTAAATTTGAAATTTGCTAAAGAAAAAAGTACATGTCATGGTAAACTTGTAGTTTACTAGCATAAAAGTTCATAAGTAGACATGAATGACTGCGATATCCCAAAGATGTGCATAGTAAGTATTAAATACATATTAAAGAATTCAAAAATTCTTCATGAGCTTTTAATATTGCTTGTTCTCATGATAAATTGGTTGGACCAACTAATATTAGGGTTGGATTTCCTAAATTCTGAAAAGTATAAAAGGTGAATATGGGCCTGTTCGCCCGTCATGTGATCTGTTAATATGCATCGATATAAGATGATCACTTGTACGTTTATTGTCAACCTGCAGTTTGACATTCATAAAGTTGCTTGCTAAATGAAATTGAGTTAAGAGCATAATTTTAGATTGTGTAATTAAGATAATTCATCTTGATGATGATGGTTTAGCATCGAAAGCCTTCAATAAATAGTTAAACCCTTGAGAACAAAAGCTTCATGTGTTGGTTTGAAATATTATATAGAAAAGTACTTGTACGCATCAAACCAATAAATTATGATTAATTTTCACTCAAAGTTAGTTCTAAGTCCGGAATCACACGTTTTCCATCTAATAGTTTTGATGTGCGGTATACGATTAATAAATATACCATGATGCATAAAGATGGATTCCTCAAAGAATATGGAGGATGTATGTTAGTGTTTCTAACATAAGGGGTGAGATTATAAGTAGCTATGAAATATGTTTGGAATTATCATCAGATCCTCATTCAAAATATAATTCAAATCAAATGTCAAAAGTATCTCATATTTAAGCTGCAAGTGCTCCTATTTTGTGCCCCTAAAGGACAAAGTCTATGAATATATGAAGTGTAGTAGACCAATCGGTTCCAAATGAAATAATTCTTGAAAATAATGAGAAAATGATCATAATAAGAAGGCAATATGCTCTTAAATAGTATACGATATAACAATTAATAAAACTTTATGAGAGATTCAGGTACCTGAAAATAATGAAGTGAAGAGATCTCAAAATATTATGTCATACTGTGAACCGATATGAAATGATATATCATTAATATCTTTGATACAATATTGTTGTAATATTGTAAAAGATTACAAGGATCAGAATTCTATGTTTATTTAAGCATGCTGGCATAGAAACATTTATCAAGTGACATGAAAGGATGCATCTTGGTAAGCATAAAACTTAATTGATTTGCTGTCCAGATACTTGAAGATGTCACTAATGAAATGTTGAATATTGTCACTTGATAAAATTTATACCAAAATTGTTTTAAGGATTCAAAATGTTTGAAGTATATAAAAGTTTCTAGGAAACTTATTATAATTCTTATATTACATAAGCTTATAGCTTGAAAATTATTGAAACTCGTGGAACGTTTTCAAAAGTAATAGATTATTTGATGAAATGAGAAATATACCAATATGGATTTGTTGTGAAGTACCATATCTTAGTGCAATTGGTGCACTCATGTATCTTGAAAATACTACAATGTCTGGTATAACCTTTTTCAGTTAATTTGCTAGAAAGGAATAATTTTGCTCCTACTAATAGACATCAAAATAGGATCAACATGATCTTAATTATTCCAAAGATTGTAGTCCTGATCTTTTTGATTATGCTAATGTTGGGTATTTATTTAACCGGCACAAATCTCGATCTCAAACATGCAATGTGTTCACATGTGGAGATACTGCTATATCTTGGAGATACACAAAGCAGTCTATCTAACCACTTTATTGATTCATGCTGAGATAATAGTTATTCATGAAGCAAGACGAGAATATGTATGGTTGATATACATAAAACACCTCATTCAAGAAAAATGTGATGTAAAATGTGACAATGTACCTATAATTTTATATGGAGATAATGCAACATTCATAGCACAACTTATGGGAGGATTCATAAAAGGATATATAACGAAGCACATTTCATCAAAGCTTTTCTACATATATGACCTCCAAAGGAAAGGTGATATTAACGTGTAACAGATTCGTTCAAGTGATAATGTGGCTGATTTATTCACCAAGTCT
The DNA here is from genome assembly GCF_002878395.1 of Capsicum annuum. Taxonomy (NCBI): domain Eukaryota; kingdom Viridiplantae; phylum Streptophyta; class Magnoliopsida; order Solanales; family Solanaceae; genus Capsicum; species Capsicum annuum. Next base: position 19,517,006 of record NC_061121.1, read on the forward strand.
CATTCAATTGCAACTTTCAAGAAGATAGTCCACAAGATCGGAATACAAAATCTCAAGGATGTTCTCATTAGGGGGAGTTAATACGCGTTGTACCCTTTTTCCTTAAGAGGTTTTGTCCCACTGGTTTTTCTTGTAAGGTTTTTAATGAGGTAGCCTAAATGTGTATTGTTAGAGATGTGTACTCTTTTTATTCACTATATTTTTTCCCACTATTTTTTTTCTAGTAAGGTTTTAACGAGGCACATTATCTATCAATTAGACTATAAGACAATACAAAAATTGTAGCTTAACTCAGTCTTTTAGAGCATGAAAAGAGGTCCAAACTTAGAAAAATTCGGCTAAGTGCCAAGACTTAGAATCATTTTAGCTTTTGAAATTGAAAGATATTATTTTTTACCTTCCCAACGTTAGTATGTGGATTTTCAAATTGATACATGATCAGGGTCATTTATAGGTCATATTGGGTGAGTTTTGGAATTTTTGGATTAGCATAAGGGTGAGTTTGGGTGCCCAAAATAGTTAGGTCTCACGATAAGCTTGTGACGTGAGATTTATTTCTTGTTTATGAGTATCGCATCATGAGATTGATTCCCTATTTCTAGGAGTCATGATGCGTGGTCCATTTATTACATGGGAAGAGGGGCTAAGAGGGTAGTTTTGTCCTTTCTCCCTCACCCAAGTCAGCTATAACACGAAATTAATCATCCTATAGGGCAAAATCTCATTCTTTATTCATAAACTCTCTCAATAACAAGACCTAGCTTTATCAAGTTCAAGAATCAAGTCTCAAGAACTCACTCCAATCTTCACGAAATTAGCAATCAAGGTATGTTAGTTGTTCATCGAAGGGTTTTCTTCCATCCTTGGAGTTCAACAACCTCTTTTAAAATCAAGTTAATTGATTTCATGAGTTTTATGTTGAATTTGATTGTATTCATGATTATGATGTTGTTTGGGTTTCTAATCTATGTTTTATGACAAGATTCATGTGAAGTAATTAACCTATATGTAGTGTTATGTTGAATTATGTTAAAAGCCCATTGAAATTTTGAGTTGGGATTGAATCGTGATGCTTACATGTTTATCACTATTATGTGCATGGATTATGCTCCCCAAAGTGTTTGATAAAGTGTTCATGTGTGTTGAAGGATGAAATCATGACATAGTAGTATGTGTACAAGTTCATGCCATGCAAGTGTTTGATAAAATGCCTCAATGAATGCACTGCAACAAAGTGACTAATTATCATACTTTCAAGATTGTGATATATTATAATTTCAATGCTATCGAGTCCTGGGGGTATTCAATACCCAAAAATCTAGTTGTTTACCTAGAATTTCAGTAGTTTCAGAATAGTCTCGATGATTTTATGAAAGTAGTACTCAGTCAGTTAACAAAACTCAGTGAACTCAGTCTAATTTAGTCAGTTAGAATGATCGGTAATATTTCAGTCAGGCCTAGTATAGTCTAGTTGTAAGACCCCGCAAAGTTACTTCGTAGTTCGAGCCTTTGAGAGTGTCAAGTAAAGTGTAATTCTGACCCTAAAAGATTGAGAAGTGAATTCCTAATTTATTGGTGTTTAAACCATATAGAATTTTCTTAAAATTGACTTTGTTCATGTAGCGAATTGAATTAGCTTTCCAACGATACCAATTTTGTCCAAATCCGGTATCGGGGTTAGAATTTATGGCCGTTTTACCGAGAGTTATTGGAACCGCCCAGGTGCGACGGACATTCCGACGGACCGTCGAGTCTGTAACGTCCCATCGTAACCAAGGCAGTAACTCCTTTTTCTATTCCAAGTGTGACATCCAAGACGACGGACCGTCGAGTTTGTGATGGACCGTCGCTCCGACTGTCGCACTGAGTCAGTGTTGCCTCACCCTGGCCATCGTGCTATGGATGATCCGATGGACCATCAGACTTGTAACGGACCATCGGTTCAAACTTCGCATCGAGGCAGTGTATCCCATTCCTGACCAACGTGCGATGGATGACCGTATGGACCGTCGGACTTGCGACGGACCATCGCAGCCCCTGTTCAGTGTTTTTAACTCATTTTAACAAGGAGCTTTTGGGTCTTTTCCCTTTTTAACCCTCAGATATATTCCAAACAAACTTGATATCCTCATTATCTCCCAAAACATCCAAAGGCTAGGGTTTCTCCCTCAAGAGTAAATCTAAAACCCTTCTCCAAGAAATCCAAGAACTCACCATAGATTCAACAAATTGAGTTGAGATTTGAGTTCCCCAAGTTCAAGGGTTGCAAGAACCCTCTCTCAAGAGTAAGAAGAAGAGTTTAGAGCAAGCTTGTTCATCCAATTCATAATCTAAGGTATGTGGGGTTTTGAACAAGGGTAATCCTTTCACCCTTATGCCCAAAGGCTTATATAAACTACAATTTCTCTGAAATTTATAAGATTTTACATGAAATTGAATTGGGGGTTTTCACCCATTGTTATTGGTTGCAAGCTTTTCATGCTTCCCATGAATTGAGAGTCTAATGGCATGATTTTTACATATTTTCTTGAGAAGTTGCAGTTGGGTCTATACCCCATGATTTTAATCCTTGAGAAGTTAATAGTTGAAATGTTTGAGATATTGAAGTATATAAGTATGTTGAGATTTTGAGACAAATTGCTGAAATTTCCAGATTTCTACATGGGTTATGAATCTATATGTTATCTATTATGGTTTTGATGAGTTTTAACTTGTGATTGAATTATGGATTATTAAACCCTACTTGAGACTTGTAATTTTATGAATTATTGTACTATAAGCACCCATGATTTGAGTATTCTGTGATTGTTGAGAAATGTTTTGACCTAGTGGTCATTGAGCTTTGAAATCCACTTTCCTACATGAGAGTATAGATTTGATTATTGGGTTCATGGTGAACCATGAGATTATTTCTAAAAGTAAATTTTTACGAGATGAGCGCAGAAAATCTAAAAGGAGTAGTATTTAGCACCGAGCAGATAAGTTACTACAGTTTCTTACCCCAAAACTACGTGCCACCGTAGGTTGGGCCTAAGGCAAAGTTTATGATTATTATTGGGCCTAAGGCTGAGTTGATATTGGGCCTGAGGGCGAGTTTGTTTAGTGATCACTGGACCTAGGTTATACTCCCTGGCAAGAGTATGATGCCTCTCCCTAACGTAAGGTCTCTTTCTTAGGAGGACAAAACGTTGGACTCCATGTAGCTCGCATGGTTTATGTCGGTTAAGAGAAACTCCCTAAACTAAAGTATTTCCATTGAGATAAGATATTTTCCTTTAAAACAAAATACTTTCCCTTGATATGAGTATTTTTCCCTAAAGCTTGAAATGAGATATTTTCCTAACGTGAATGAAATACCTTCAAGTATGTTCCAAAGTTATATGATTTCGAATTCCAAGTATTTGAGTTCAAAAGAGTTATGAGTTCTTGAGCATTGAAGATGTTTTACCCTCCATGAGACATATGAATGAGTTGAAAGTATTTTTTAAAGTTTTCTTTAGCCTATAGGTAATGAGAATAAGAGAAGATTACCAATTTTAAAGTTAAACTATGATGACTCACGAGAATTATGTTACACGCTCCATTCTACATGATGCATGAGCTTTACATTTTATACTTATTCAAGCCATGTGAGTCATTACTTATTACATGCATGATTTGATTAAAGAGTATTGATGTTGTTTTTATATAAATACATGCACCCCCACATACTCAGTACATTCCCAAGTGTTGATCTACATATATGTCTATGTGATACATTGTCATATAATGTAGGTTCAGGTGCTCAATCCTAGCCTCGTCAGTGACTTTCGAGTACCTCTGTCTACATCTCTACAGTGGTGAGTCCTCATGGTTTGAGGACCTATCATCAAACATTTTAGCATTTGAGAGACTATGTTATTACTTTCAGTTCATCTCGAGTCAGTTGAGGACCTGTCCCAATTTCTCTCTAGTTCATGAATTAGTAGAGGCTTTGTCAGACTAGTTATCAGATTGTGGTTGTGTTGACGTTTCCAGTATTGTGGTCGTTTGGACTGAGAATTTTCTCCGTATTTTCTTTCATATGATATGACTATGCTAGTGTTTGAATTATTATATCTTGAAATGAGTGTTATTAGTAGAAACAGGATCAAAGGGTTAGCTTGGGATACTTGTAGTCTTAAGCACCACGTGACGTCCCGAGAGGCAATTTCAGGTCATTACACTAGTGATCAGTTGAGTGTTTTTTCAGTTGGGAGTAGGAATCAGCACCGAGCGAATCCAAGGATGAGAAAATTCCTGCCAATAGAGGGTTTGACCCTTAGTAGCATCCCTGTGTTATAGAACTATATAGCCAGCATAGGTTGAGATATCTTCCTATCAAATAAGGGTTAACCAATCTTGTATGGGTTTTCCTGCCAGTGAGGGTTGACGAAATGTCTTCCTAACAGATAGGGCTAGTTCATAGCCATTGTTAGTATCCCTTGGAAAGGTGCTAACACCCTTCCAACAAGGGTCACAGGTTGGACCCCAACTCAGTTTATAATCGGGATATGTCGATTTGATAAACACTACCACAGTTATAGTTTCAACATTAGACTCAGTATAAAACTTCAGCCCAGTTTTTAGAATCAGGACTGTCAGAAAAAGTCACCCAGCTCAGTACGGAATAAGGTTCGGTTCCATAAAATCAAGACTGTCAGAAATAGTCACTCAATTATCAGTAATTCAGTTATCAGTGATCTCAGTGACAGTATAAGTAGATTCACACATATCATTGTATAATCAGTAATTATAATAATTTTCAGATGTACATGTACTTTCATTCAGTTATATTTATGTTGCTCAGATAGTTATTGTTCATGCATATGAACCCTTGCATATCAACCTACCTCACTTAGTATACGAGTACATTCAAAGTACTAATGCATATTTTTTATTTTATGCTATGATGTCTTATATCATAGGTTCAGACACATAGGCTCCTGACCGTACTTAAATGTTCAGCCTATCAGCAACAGATATAGTGGTGAGTCCTCATAGATCGAGGATAGAGTTATCATTTCAGTATTTCAGTAGTTCATTTTATTCAGTAGTCAGAGTTAGTTGGGGACTTGTCCCATCAACTCCATATTCATATAGCTAGAGGCTTTCGAACTAGATTCTTTTAGACAGATGTTCAATTTTCATTATTCCTTTATTAGTATTCGATTTCAGTTGTGAACCTTGTGGCAGTTTCAGCCCATTTTCCACATTTCTTTATTATTATTATGCAGTGTATATAGCAGGTACCACTCATGGTTTAGCTTCTGGTCCTTCGGGATTGTAAGCACCGTGTGACGCTAAGGGTACAGACTCGGGGCATTACAAACTTGCTATCAGAGCCTAAGGTTCAACAGAGTCCTAGGAAATCTAAAATTCATATCTAGTAGAGTCTTGTGCATGAGTGTGTAGCACGCCACTCTTATGGACGAGAGGCTATGAAGCATTTTTAGGAAGAATTTCCCTTCTTTCAATATTCATATCGAATGAGCGAGCATGGGCTTAAATTTAATTCTCTATCTAATCCAATGTCTCCTTTCATTTACATAATATGACTCCAAAAAGGACTAATGAAAGAAAGACTGGAAATCAGCCAGCACCTTCGCCCATTCAGGCAGATCCCCTGGATCAACATGTCTCCCATGCAGAATTCAGAGCATCTTTCACCACTCTTGCTCATTATGTAGCATCCCAGAATAAATGCCTAGCCGCCATTCAGGCCAACCCAGTGGCTAATACTGCTACAGCTAGAATTCGAGACTTCTCCCTAATAAATCCTTTATCATTTACAGGGTCTAAAACTGAGGAGAACCCATAAAAATTCCTTGACATGGTGCAAAAGGTCACAGATATCATGGGGGTGACTTCAAGTGAGAGTGCTGAGTTAGATGCATATCAATTGTAGGATGTGGCTCATACAAGGTTTAAGTAGTAGAAAGAAGATAGGGGCGTAGATGCAGGGATCGTAGAATGTGAAGAGTTTGGTACTACTTTTCTTGATAGGTTCTTCCCACTGGAGTTAGGGGAAGCTAAATTTTTGGAGTTTATTAATCTAAAATAGGAAAACATGACAGTGAAGGAGTATTCCCTCAAGTTTACTCAGTTAATGAGATATGCCCCTTATGTGGTAGTAGATAACAGATCTAAGATGAGTAAGTTTATGTCAGGTATGTCTAACAGTATGGTCAAGGAGTGTAGGAATGCAATGCAGATTAAAGCGATAGAAATATCCAGGCTTATAGTCCATGCTCAACAGATAAAAGAGGGTAAGAATAAGAAGAAGGAGAGGAAGAATAAGAGAGCTAGAATAGGTAGCTTCAACTTTACTCAGCCTAAGTTAGAGGGTGGTAATCGTCCTTAGTTCTGCCTGAAATCTTCAGTTCCAGCTCCGTCCTCAGCCAGTGCTCCAGTGTCGAGATTCATAGATGGCAACAAAGATAGGGCACCAGGCCCTAAACCTCAAGGTAGTGTTAGCAGTGCCCGAACAAATCATATTTGCTAGAAGTGTGGCAGAAACCATCAAGGTATCTGCAGAGCTGGCAGTGATGTATATTTCAAATGTGGCAAGCCAGGATATAGGGTCAGAGAGTGTCCTCAGGTGGGTTTGTATAGTCAGCATAACTGTCCCTCAGCTTAGTCCGATCGTCCAAATTAGCAGGGTGCCGCTTCCAGTGCCACTAGTGGACAACGCCAAATAGACTCTATGTACTTCAGTCCCGACAGGATTAGAAAAGTTCTCCTGATATGGTCACTGATATGTTACAAGTTTATCATTTACATGTTTATGCTTTGCTTGATCTAGGAGTTTCCTTATCTTTTGTAACCCCTTATATAGCAGTTGATTTTGGAGTCAGTCTCGAAATCCTAGCAGATCCCTTCTCAATCTCTACCCAAGTAGGTAAATCTTATCATAGCCCGATGTTTATGCAGGAACTTTCGGGTTATGGTATCTCAGAAATTTACTTCAACAGACTTAGTAGAGTTAGAGATGACATATTTTGATGTCATTCTCGACATGGATTGGCTGCATTCATTCTATGCTTCAGTTGACTACAGAAATAAAATTGTCTATTTTTAGTTTTTGAATGAACATATCCTAGAATGAAAGGGTAATACTTTAGCACTTAGGGGTCAGCTTATTTTCTACGTAAGAGCGATGAAAATGATATCCAAGTGGTATGTTTGCCATCTTGTTCGAGTTAAGGATTCTAGTTTTGAGACTCCTAGCCTTGAACTAGTTCCAGTAGCATGTGAATTTCCAGATGTATTTATCAAAGATCTTCTTGGAATTCCTCCCAAGAGAGAAAGTTACTTCAGAATAGACCTTTTTTCTAATACTCAGCCTATCTCTATTTCGCCATACAAAATGGCTCAAGCAGAACTCAGAGAATTGAAAGAATAACTAAAAAATCTCCTAGATAAGGGTTCATCAGGCCCAGTGTCTCCCTATAGGGTGCACCAGTTCTCTTCGTACGTAAGAAAGATGGTTCTCTCAAAATGTGTATTGGCTACAGTCAGGTGAACAAAGTCACGATTAAGAACAAATATCCACTTCCCAGAATCGATGACTTCTTTGACCAAGTTCAGGGTGCTAGTTACTTTTCTAAGATAGACTTTAGATCAGGCTACCATCAGCTCAAAGTCAATTGTCACTTCAAATTCTTAGTCATGTCATTTGGTCTTACCAATGCCCCAATAGTTTTCATGGACTTGATGAACCATTTTTTCAAGAAGTACTTAGACATGTTCGTCATAGTTTTCATTAATGACTACTTATTTACTCCCGCAGTGAACCTGATCATGCAGACCATCTCAGAATAGTGTTACAAACCCTCAGAGCCCATCAGTTGTTCGCCAAATTTAGTAAATGTGAATTTTGGCTAAGGTCAGTAGCTTTTCATGGTCATATAGTTTCCGGTGATGGCATCAAAATTGATCACCAAAAGACCAAAGCAGTAAGAAACTGGACTTAACCCACATCTCCATCAGATATCAGGAGTTTCTTGGGTTTGGATAGCTATTACTGATGGTTTGTTGAGGGATTTTCATCTATTGCATCCCCCATGTCCAGATTGACTCAGAAGAAAGTCAAGTTCCAGTGGTTTGATTCTTGTGAGAAGAGTTTTCAGGAGTTGAAAACTCGACTCACTACAGCCCCATTTGGCCTTTACCAGATAGTTTAGATGGGTTTGTTGTATATTGTGATGCTTTTATAGTTAGTTTGGGGTATGTTTTGATGCAGAAAGGTAAGGTCATAGTCTATCTCTATAGACAGCTTAAGCCACATGAAAGAAATTATCCCACTCTTGATTCAGAGTTAGTAGCTGTTTATCCCACTCTTGATTTGGAGTTAGTAGGTGTAGTGTTTGCCTTAAAGATTTGGAGACACTATTTTTATGAGGTATATGTTGATGTGTTCACAGACCATAAAAGCCTACAGTATGTATTTTCTTAGAAAGACCCAAACCTGCGTCAGAGGAGGTGGTTAGAGTTATTGAAAGATTATGACATGAGTGTTCTATACCATTCGGAGAGGCCAATATAGTGGCTGATGCTCTCAGTAGATTGTCCATGAGTAGTGTGGCTCACGTTGAGGATGGTAAGAAGAAGTTAGTTCAGGAAGTTCATCAGCTTTCCAGGTTGGGTGTTCGTTTAATTGATTTAGCTGAGGGTAGTGTCTGGGTGCATAATAGTTTGGAATCATCTTGAGTTGTCAAGGTGAAAGAAAATTAGGACAGAGATCCCAGCGTACTTAAACTAAAAGGGTCAGTCAGAGATCAGAAAGTAGAGGTTTTCTCCAAAGGAAGAGATGGCATATTGCATTACCAGGGTAGACTATGTGCCATGTGTAAATGGCGTGAGATAGTAGATTCTTGTATAAGCGCATGGCACGCGCTACTTGATTCACCCAGGGACCACCAAGATATACAGCGACTTACGGGAAATCTATTGGTGAAGTGGGATGAAGAGAGACATTGCAGAGTTTGTAGCCAAGTGCTTTATATGTCAGAAGGTGAAGATTGAGCATCAGAAGCCTAGTGGGTCTATGCAGGAGTTCAGTATTTCCACTTGGAAGTGGGAGAAAGTGGACATGGATTTTATGACGGGTTTGCCTCGTAATCATCGCTGGTATGATTCAATTTGGGTCATTATAGTTAGGATGACCAAATTAGCTTATTTCTTACCTGTTCATACCTCTTATTTAGTCAAGAATTATGCCAAGCTCTATGTTAGAGAGTTGGTCAGATTGCACGGAATTCCATTGTCCATTATTTCAAACAAAGGTACGCAATTCACCTCTTACTTTTGGAAAGCCTTCCAAAAAAGTCTTGGTACTCAAGTTCATCTTAGTACATCCTTTCACCCTCAGACAGATGGTCAAGCATAAAGGAACAGTTAGACTTTAGAAGATATGTTAAGAGTGTGTGCCATTGACTTTAAGGGTAGTTGGGATGACCACTTGCCTTAATTGAGTTCGCGCATGATAATAACTTTTATTCTAGTATACAGATGGCTTCATTTGAGGTGCTTTATGAGAGGAGATATAGGTCTCCCATTAGCTCGTTTGAAGTGGGTGAGGCCACAGTGGTAGGGCCTGACTTGGTATTTGATGCTTTAGAAAAAGTTTAATTGGTCAAGGAAAGACTTAAGACAGCTCAGAGCCAACAAAAATTGTATGTAGATATGCGAAGTAAAGATCTAGAGATTAAGATTAGTGATTATATGTATTTGAATATCTTGCCAATGAATAGAGTGAAGAGGTTTGGCAAGAAAGGAAAACTCAGTTACCGATATCGGTCCTTATCGAATCCTCAGCCGTTTTGGAAAGGTAGCTTACGATCTTGAGTTGCCTTCAGACCTAGCTTCAATACATCCAGTGTTTCATGTATTCTTGCTAAAGAAATACATAGGTTACCCTGTAGTTGTAGTCCCTATAGAGGGTACTGACGTGTAGAACAGTTTTTCTTATGAAGAAATCTAGTCGAAATCCTCAATCATCAGGTTTGCAGACTGAGGAATAAAAAAGTTCCTCTAGTTAAAGTTCTTTGGCAAAATCAGTTCGATAAGGGAGCTACTTGGGAAGCTGAAGCATACATGCAATACAAGTATCCTCACCTCTTCTCCGCACACTTAGACTCAGCTCAAGGTAACAGTCTTCCTTAAATTTACTCAGTTCCATGTTTAGATTTCCTTTGTGAATTAGTTATCAGTTCAATTGCATAACATTCTCATATTATGCATACCTTCATGAAATATCCCAGTCATGTGTCATGTCAACATAATTTAGTCATGCTTTAGTTACGCATGTTCAGTATGAAAACTCAGTACATCATTAGTTTCAGTAATGTAATCATGTTTCAGTTGTGCATGTTCAGTGTTTAAGCTCAGTCTATCAGTATTCTTATCTTAGTTAGTCTCATTCGAAGATGAATATTCTCAGGGGGGGAGATATTATAAGGCCCCGTAAAAATCGTAGCTTAACTCAGTCCTTTGGAGTATGAAAAGAGGTCCTAGACTTAAAAAAGTTCAACTAAGTGTCAAGACTTAGTATTATTTCAGCCTTCAAAATTGGAAGATCTTATTTTTAACCTTCCCGACCTTGGTATGTCAATTTTCAAATTGATTCATAATCAGGGTCACTTATAGGTCATATCGGGTGAGTTTTGGAATTTTTGGATTAGCGTAAGGGTGATTTTGGGTGCCCAAAACAGTGAGGTCTAGCAATAAACTCGCGACGGGAGATTAATTTCTCATTTATGGGTGTCGCATCGTGAGATTCATTCCTCGTTTCTGGGAGCCGTGATGTGAGGTCCATTTATTACACGAGAAGAGAAGCTAAGAGGGCAGTTTTATCCTTTCTCCCTCACCCAAGTCAGCTATAACACGAAATTAATTATCCTATAGGGCAAAATCTTATTCTTTATTCATAAACTCTCTCAACAACAAACCCTAGCTTCACCAAGTTCAAGAATCAAGTCCCAAGAACTCACCCCAATCTTCATGAAATTAGCAATTAAGGTATGCTAGGTGTTCATCGAAGGGTTTCCTTCCACCCTTGGAGTTTAAGAATTTCTTTTAAAATCACAAGTTGATTGATTTCATAAGTTTCATGTTGAATTTGATTGTATTCATGATTATGATGTTAATTGGGTTTCTAATCCATGTTTTGTGACAAGATTCATGTAGAGTAATTAACCTATGTGTAGTGTTATGTTGAATTATTTTAAAAGCCCCTTGAAATTTTGATTTGGGATTGGAATCATGATGCTTACATGTTTATCATTATTATATGCATGGATTATGCTCCCCAAAGTGTTTGATAAAGTGTTCATGTGAGTTAAAGGATTAAATCATGACATAGTAGTATGTGTACAAGCTCATGCCATCAAGTCTTTGATAAAATGCCTCAATGAATGCATTGTGACAAAGTGACTAATTATCATGCTTTCAAGATTGTGCTATGTTTTACTTTCAATGCTATCAAGTCCTAGGGGTATTCAATACCTGAAATCTAGTTGTTTACCTAGAATTTCAGTAGTTTTAGAACAATCTCAAATGTCATGAATAGTAGTACTCAGTCAATTAACAGAACTCAGTGAACTCAGTCTAATTCAGAGAGTTAGCACGATCAGTAACAGTTCAGTCAGGCTTAGTACAGTCTAGTGATTAGTTCAGTTTCTTTTTAGTTTGAAGTAGGAATCAGCACCGAGCGAACCCATGGATGGGGGCATTCCTGCTAGTATAAGGTTTGACCCTTAATAGCAATCCCTGCGTTATATAACTACATAGCCAGCAAAGGTTAAGATGTCTTCCTGCCAGATAAGGGTTGATCAATATCGTACAGGTTTTCCTGCCAGTGAGGGTCAACAAAATGTCTTTCTGCCAGATAGGGCTAACTCATATCCATTATTAGTATCCCTTGACAAGGTGCTAACACCCTTCCAACTAAGGTCACAGGTTGGACCCCAACTTAGTTCATAATTAAGGTATGTCAATTAGATGAACACTCCCACAGTTACAGTTTCAGTTTCAGACTCAGTATAAAAACCTCAGCTTAGTTTTCAGAATTGGACTGTCAGGCAAAGTCACCCAGCTCAGTACGGAACTAAGTTTGGTTCCACAGAATCAGGTTTGTCAAAAATAGTCACTCAGTTATCAGTACTTCAGTTATAAGTGATCTCAGACAGCATTGTATAATCAGTAATTACAGCATTTTTCAGATATACATGTACTTTCATTCAGTTATATTCATGTTACTTAGCTATTTATTGTTCATGCATATGAACCCTTGCATATCAGCCTACATCACTTAGCATACCAGTACACTATGATGTCTTATATCATAGGTTCAGACGCACGAGCTCCTGACCGTACTTAGCAGCCCAGCCTATCAACAGCAGATATAGTGGTGAGTCCTTATAGTTCGAGGACAGAGTTATCATTTTAGTAGTTCAGTTTATTCAGTAGTCAAAGTTAGTTGGAAACTTATCCCATCAACTCCATATTCAGACAGCTAGAGGCTTTCAGACTAGATTATTTCAGACAGATGTTCAGTTTTCATTATTCATTTATCAGTATTCGATTTCAGTTGTGAATCTTATGGCAATTTATCCCATTTTTTGCATTTCTTTATTATTATTATGCAGTGTATATAGCAGGTACCAATCATGGGTTAGCTTGGGGTCCTTCGAGATTGTAAGCACCATGTGATGCCAGGGTACAGACTCGAGGCATTACATAGATATTCAAGGGGGATTTTTATAAATATATTACCAGATATAGTGAATGTCTACTTTACCATATATAGTGAATGTCTACTTATGGAAAAGTTAGAAACCCCAAGGTTAGTTTTCCCCTATAAATAAAGAAGTTTTCCTTCATTGTAATAAACTCCTCAAGAATTATCATGAGAAAGAAGTCTCTTCTCTTCTCTCTCCATTTTTCTTCTTCTTTACTTTATATTTCATAACAATATATTTTATTTAATATTAATTTTTACCTTAATTATTCAAGGCAACAAAAAAAAAAAGTTTTAAAAGGAAGAGGAAGATTTTTTTCAGCAAAGAAAAAGATTTATCCTACTTGTTTATCGTATTACAAGAAATCCTACAATTTCTTGTCACGTCATTGGTGCGATGCACGTGCTTTTCTAGATTTTTTAATTCCCTTGTGTTGGAATTATATTCCGTTGATATTCATCAATGTCGCTCTATGAATCGTGATGGTGTATCAAAGTTGCTTGTGTGGGGGAAGTGATGGTACTTACATTATCGAGCAAAAGGAAGATGGAAAAATAAAAGCTTCTTATCCCTACCACCCAACACCCATACCCCCACCCTTACCTCTTTGTGTTTGTCTAAATTATATATAAATATTCTTTGATTAGTTATATACAAATATTTTTCATGTAAAATATTTCTTTCCCACCAAATAAAGTATATGTTATTAAGGAATTAAACCAAAAGCGATAATTCTATCAAATTATGTGGGATTCTTTTCTTTTGTTTACTATTTAGTTAAACTACCATCAGGTAGCGTAAGTTATATTCCAACAAAAAGTTACAATGAGGGGGGCTAGATCTGACCTCGGGATATAACACTTGACTGGAAAACCACACCAGTCAATGGACAAAAACGAAAATAGGATTTATTGAAAAGGATGATCCTATTCTAAGTAAATTATGACTAATCACATTTTTAACTGACAAAAAAGTTTGCCTTGTCATATCGAATCCTGAGACTCAGTAAATATATATGTTTAAAACAAATAAGAACATATATATAAATCATAAAACAAGTAAATTTATGATGAATAATCACAATTCACAGTCAACTACATTAGGATTGAGGCTCTATACATAGTTGTTGTAACTGCTTTGGTACTTTTGACCTTCATGTTGTTAGGGAATCGTCGATTGCTTCCTCTTGCTCTTGACACAGAAAGTCGGACAATACAAACTATCCAAGACTCAAAAAATTATAAAGTATCCAAATATGTTAAAATTCGGGGAAATTCCCTGTTCTTAGAGTAAGCTTTGGATATTTTAGCTTCTCTAAAATATTGTTTCGTAAAATTATATATAAAAAGTTGATAACAATCAACTCCTTGAAAGAGAATTTCACCATTTCTAGTGCAACACACTAGCACTCAATTATCTATAAAATTTTTGCAAGTAGCACGCAAGTTGCATATGTTCAATAACAATTTCCATCCACCTTGTTCCATGATCCATCTGTCCAATCTTCGAATCTCTTTATTGCCGCCATATAAACAAAGGCAACTTTTGAAAATAGTTAAACGAAAGCAGGTGTTCACAGGTACAAAATTTGGTAAAGGAATTTCTTTTATATCATCTGACTTTCCATTAAAGTATACGATTATAGAATTTCTAGCTACTGGCCAAAATACACAACCTCCGATACTAACGCCTGGAGACAAGGAAAACTTTTGCACAAAGGTTACTACTCCACGAAGGGAAGTTGCTTTCTCTATCGAACAAATGTTATTCAGAGAATAGATAGAATAATTCCTCTTGTAGATAAATATAACCTTGTAATCATCAGCACTAGAATCATAACACAACCCACAATCAGGGGCGGACCTACGTAGTGTCGAGGGGGTTTACGTTGTATAATATATGGTAGAAAATCTATATTTATGTACATATATTAATTTTGAACCACCTAACACAAGGTTTTTGGATAGCTCAGTGGTACAATCTCTACTTCTTGGGGCGCTACTTCAGTCTTGGTCGCGGGTTCGATCCCCATTATGCTGCTTTTTTACTAAAAAGTAGATTGAAACCTACAGCTGGACGCCTACATAACGAAAAAGAAAAGCCTACAGCTATTAAAAAAAAAAAACTACATACCTCACCTGTTATATAAAAAAAAAACTTTAAAATAAGTTAAAATATAAGTTTAAGTATAAGCCTAAAAAAAAACTTTAAAATAAGTTAAAATATAAGTTTAAGTATTTTATATTTATAGACTATATACTATTACGTTCCTTGAAATTATATTTTGTTGGCTTATTCACACATTTATATTTTTATTATTTTCAAACCCCCTGAAAAAAATTTCTGGATCCGCCACTGCCCACAATCATTTGGAACTTTGCGTTTGTCCTTAAAATAACGGCATGCAAGAGTTTGATATTCTTCGGTAGATGGATTCCACAAAACATATATTTTGTAGGCCCTAGGATTCTTTAAAAGCAACAAGCCATTACACGAGCACAAAACTATAGCTTTTCGAAATTTTTCTGGAGGAAAAACTCCCTTGGCTATCATAACTAATTGGGAATTTTTCAAGTCTCTAAACTCGAATTCATTAGTATAATGTTTGTGTAATAACAGGTTTTCGCGGCCCAATGCTTTGGATTGATCGCGATGAGTTTTCCTAAATTTATTGTCAGAGATCATAGCATTCCATGTCTTACAAACAGATCTATAACATAACGAAGATTTAATTAGTACCCTAGTAAGGATGAGAAATAGGATATCACTGGAAAGATTGTAAGCAATATCATCAAAGGCTAATTTATTTTTTACCATTATAATAAGTCATTGGACTGTAATGGCTATGCTAGGGTTTTAGTAATATCATGAAGGAGGAATATATATACTAGGAAAAAGGTTTTATGTTAGCGTTTAGTCCCAAAAATATTTTTTGACCATATAAATACCAACTCAAAAAATAAAATTAATTTGATTAAATTAATTTTATATTTTAAAATTAGAACTTAGATATTCGAAAACTAATAGGAGTACTAAAAGTAGTATATTACAATTCTTTTTATATCTACTTTTTGAAAGAATACATCTTCGTTGAGAAATAATTAGGTATATTTTATTTAATCTTCATTTTCACCATAATTACTCTACTTTTTAAAAAAATTGAAATTAGGTTTCCTCTACTTGTTTATAAGGACAAATTTGGCTATTTAGCCTCCAATTAGCAAAATTGTCTACTGAGGAAATTGGGCTATTAAGCCTCTTCAAGTTTTCAATTAGCAAAATGGCCTACTTCTATTTTCTCATTTGTCGAATTGATTATCGATCTGTCTATATATAGGTCGGATCGATAATTGATCTGTCGGATTAATAATCGATCTGTCCATATATAGGTCAGATCGATAATTGATATGTCTGATTGATAATCAATCTGTCAGATTGATAATCGATCTGTCTATATATCGGTCGAATAGATAATAGATCTGTCTCAAAAATGGGTCATTTTCCTTTTAAAAAAATTGTAGTCTATTTAATTAAAAATAAGACTTGAAAAGGCCATTTAACAAAAGATATCACTTATTAATTAGTTTATCCTTAAGCTGCCAAGTTGAAACGTACTATGAGAAATCCTACAATTCCTCAAGAAATAATTTTTGAAATATTCTCATGGCTTCAGGTGCGTTTATAGATTTTTTAATTCTCTTGTATCGATATCAGATTTTATTGATCTTCATCAATGTCGCTCTATGTCTCGTGATGGTGGTGTAACAAAGTTGCTTTTACGAAAAAAGAGACTGTTTTCTCATTATTGAACAAAAGGAAGATGGAAAAGGAAAAGTCTCTAGATGGAATTTTGATAATCTTTACTACCATTTAATGTATGCCAATGGTTTGTTCTTCATTTGGTTTCAAAACCTGGAGTCTGCTAGAATTTGCAATCCCAGTACAAGAGAAGTAATACGTCGTCCTAGCACAACAAACAGGTTTAGTTCAATTGACCTTTGGTATAACTATTTACTAGGTTATACATGAACCAGAAGAAAAGAAGTATAAAGTTTTGATGACCCACAATGTTCCTTTGGGGTCCATATGAACGTGGGTATAGACGAATCATGGAGGTAGATTGAAGGCAACAAATTGGTTGATTTTGATCCATCTTTTAAGAGGAGATCAATTTGCATAAGCGGAGTTATTTATATGTTGGATAATAATTACTTCATAGCTGCATTCGATGTTAAAGCTGAAACTTTTAGAATTATCAGATTTTGGAAACCATATCAATTTAATAGAAGTAAAGGGAGAATTAGTAGCTGTAGACACTTCTACCGAGTGGTAGTCCGATCGGTTATATTATATGGAGCGGAGTGTTGGCCAGTTAAGAACTCTCACATCCAAAATTTGAAGGTGGCGGAGATGAGGATGTTGAGATAGATATGTGGACTTACCGGGAGGGATAGGGCTAGAAATGAGACTATTCGGGAGAAGGTGGGAGTGAATTCGGTGGAGGACAAGATGCGAGAAGTGAGCTTGCGTTGGTTCGAGCATGTGATAAGGAGGGACACGGATGCTCCAATTCAGAGGTGTGAGAGGCTGGCTATGAATGATTTTAGGTGAGATAGAGGTAGGCTGAAGAAATATTGGAGGGAGGTGATTAGGCAGTACATGGGGCAGTTACAGCTTATGGAGGACATGACCCTTGATAGGAAGATATGGAGGAGGTGGATTAGGTTAGAGGGATAGTAGATAAGAGTACGTTTCTAATAGTATGGCAGAGTGCTCTGTTTCTATTTGTTCTTGTAGTGTTTGTAGCCTCTTGTTCGTGGTATTTTGGTGATGTCTATGATTTCATATAGCTAGTTTATACTATTATTTTGTGGGTATCTTGTTTCCTTTACTATCTAGCTGTGATATCCCTTTTTGTCATTTGCTTTAATGTCTTTTGTTTGTTATATGTCCTGAGTCGGGAATTTATTGGAAACAGTCTCTCTATTTCATCTGAGGTAGTGGTATCAGGTATGGACTGCATATGCTTTACCCTCCCCAGGCTTCACTTTGTGGGAATACGCTTGGTATGTTGTTGTTGTAGACACTTATTCCTTAGGCGAAAATGATTTGTATTTTTTAAAAGAAATCGCCAAAATATAAATGGTGAATACAATCATTCCATGTATTAGAGAAGTTAAGGGTAATTATACTAGATTTAGTTATCAAGACGAAGATAATTATACTTATAAAGGGAATTGCAATTCTTATGATGAGGAGATTTTATTCATCGCAAACTATGAGGTCAGGTTTTTAACCTTTTTCTTTTATGACGTTGAGAAAAATAGTTGGAGAAAATTGGAAACTCATGAACACAATGAGGGTTGCATTATGGATGTTTGTAGTTATCCAGAAACCTCTTCCCTTTACAAAGTTGGTACTTGTGATGATAACTTTGTCTCCTCGGAAGAAGAATAGTTGCGCTTTCTAGCCAATATAATGGATCTTTATTATCGATCCCTTGTTTTACTTTTTATGAATATTTTTGGTTTGACTTTATTTACTTTATGTTACATTAGTAGCTTCTTTGGATGGTCGTTACCTAGTGTATCGTATTGTGTTAGTTTAAAGGGATGTAATGTTTAATTTTTTTTATTGTTACATAAATCTTATTATTTAATTTTTTCTTATTTGGTATTTACTTATTATCTTATAATCAGTTTATGTGAGATTCTTCATTTTGTGAAGTGCTCTAAACTTTTACAAAAAGGATCTGGTTTTTCTCCATCCTTACCTATTATTCGTTTTATTTCTCTAAGTGTTGTTACGATTTTAATCCATCGTGAGTAGCTCTCATTTTAACTTTTGGTGAGAGAATTATCTAATTCAAATATTCAATCCAAACTTAACCTAAAATTAGGCAACTAATCCCCTTTTCTCATTAAGGAAGTCAACAATTTGATAACTAAACCAAAATAGTAATGAGGAAATATGAAATATAAAAAATCCTCAAAAATCTAAAAGTCATTGTATCAAAACTACTACATTGTATATAAACAGGTTAAACTCAAAACAACTAAAAATGTCTAAGTACGAAAGAATGTAGCAGAAACTGAATGAAGAACACATGGCAATCTGGAAGATGTAACTCACCCTTGAGTTTCAATGCTCTTCGCTCTATAGTTGAGGTGTTGAAACAGTCTGCGAAAAATGTAATGCACTCAACAAAAAGAAGAGCACGTGTAGTATCAATACCAAAACACTAAAATAAAATGATAGGGCAGCTAACCCAAATGAGAAATATAAATACATAACCATTACTTAGTAAAGCAAGTAAACTATGAAAACATACCATGTAACCATACTTTAAGTTATGACGCTTAGCCTTATTCAACAAAACTATAGAATTCAGTTAATACAAGTAAAAGTGCACAATAAATCAAGTAAGATCATGACTATCAACAAGACATCCAAGTCAATAACCATGACTAAACGAATTATATCAACCATGTCTTAATTATTCAAGTAAATAGAAAATATAGAATAAGCCAAACTTACAATTAAATTTGGACCACTCAAGAATCTATATAAACCACAACAATAGCCATAATTATGAAAAACCTCGATTTACATCAAGTAATCCATATAGCAACTCAACACTTAAGCCCTATTCTTTCAAGAAACCAAATAAATAAGTAAATACATATCCTCGATTCATTCAAGGAACGGTCACATTCACTTGAACCTTGTACATCATACATGTTAAGGGTTTTATTGTCGCCCACTAGTCATGACTTGCAGGGAACGAGCCCTTGTTCATGTACTAAATTTCAGACATCAAGTTTCTACCAACCTTATATCAATCAATCTCATGAAGATGTTCAAATACTGATACATCCTACAATAATGACTGATATCACAACCACAATGATAATAGAGATAACACTTATAAAGAAACCAATAATTTTTTCATAAAAGTTCATTACATATGATTAACACATAGGATATCAAAGTCATTTCCTTGAACATGCATTGTAACAAGCAATATGAAGGAATAGTTATCATGCACACGTGAAACAAATTGGGTTTCAACTACATAAAATTATCACCTACCTCAATCCAAGCCCGAAATGCTCAAACAAACTAGAGTTTTCCCTTTTTTTGCAATATTATCTTGATTGTGGTCTAAAAACATGAATATAACACATAATTAATCAAATGACCTATAATAACAAAGATTATAACCTAATTTCAGAATCCCAAGGCCAAATTCATGATCATTCTCTTCCTCCTCCTTCTTCCCCCTGATCTAAGGTTTTTCTACCATAATATCACCTTAATCCTATTAATTTCATAGTTATCATAGTAAATTATAGTCATGCAAGAGTAAATTATCAACTTTTAACCAAAACTCAAAGATTATACAGCCAATTTACCTTATTGCAGCAGAAAAATCAGCTAGGTTCAGTAAAATCCTCTCCAAAACCTGTAAACTAGAGATTCTAAGATTTTGAAATAAATAAACTAGTTAATGGAAGTGATTAACTTACATTTACGAAAAAAATTGGTGAAAAGCAGGTGAAATCATCCAAAATCGCTTAGGCCCTTTCCAAAATGAGTTTAGAAATAATAAATCATTTTGGGGCAATTTTTTGCATATAAATCTATGTATTTCCCACTATAGCGGCCTCACTGTAGCGGAATAAGCTCACTATGACGGGATTGATCAATGTTGACTCCCGCTATAAAGGAAATTTTATAGCAATCTTCCACCCACTAAAGAGGGTATGGTAAGACAGAAACTTGAGATTGCTTCCAGTTTTTTCTTTTTCGCAATGCACCCTCAAATCATGACATTTCAGACTAATCCCTTTACGTCAAGTTTGACATCGAAAGTTCTACTTACCCAAATTTATTTCTGAAAAATCCTACAGATTTCTTATCGTCTTAGCTAACATAAAAACATTCTAAATTTTATTACATTTATCCAGTCTATTCTCGGGATTTTCCTATATCATACCTCGCTTAAATTTCGTCCAAGACTACCTCAATCGAGAAAAATATTAACCCAATTTTTTATACATTAGACCTACATGTAACGAAAGGACTGTTACAAGTGCATAGTTTGATGATTGATATTTTACTTCCCTACTCTTATCAATGTTCATTTTCTCATTTCTGATGTTACCCAACAACTTATTTCTTTTCCACCATCAACTTTTTTTTTAATAATAGTGGTGTCCGCGCCAGCTTGCACCCACCATCAAGTGTATTACATACTGTCATCTCTAGTTGAATATTCAAACTGAGTTTAGCTTCTAGTTGTGGTATAAAATAAGTCACAGATGTTTGTGTGGCTATAAATAATTTTATTAAGGATAAAATAAATATTTTAAAGTTTAATTGTGATTAAATATCAAAAAATTTCTTTTTTTTTTTTTGCACGAAACTAAAAAGAAAGTGAATCATATCAATAGGGACAAAGATAGTAGTATAGAGTGCAAATCACACGCAAACAAAAATAATAATAACAATAATAATAATAATAATAATAATAATAATAATAATAATAGAATTAATTTTAATTGGTTAGATAAAAATCTTTCATGGTGTCACTTTCACTTATTTTATGACTTATCACTTTTTTTGCATGACATTTAATATGTCCACACATAATTGTTCAAATTTACTAAAATGGGTGAAATCTTTCAAAGTCATTAAAATTTAATTAGGGTTAAAATGGACCAAAACAATTATGTAAAAACTACCAAATTCAAAGATCCACCCTTATATATAGTAAAATTTAATGTTTTGGGCAAACAATATGCTCCCTCCGTTCGCGTTTAATTGTCACTAATGTTCTAATTGAATTTCTACTTTTACTTATCATTTTTGACATATCGAGAAAAGACAAATAAAAAATTTCTATTTTACCCTTAGCATTAATTGATTTTTCTTCAAATTAATTTCAAGACACAATGTAAACATCATTTAATAGAGGTATTATGTTAAAATAGTCATATTATTAATTATTTTTCTTAATGAATGTGTCAAGTGAAAATATGACAAGTAAAAGCGAACGGAGGAAGTAAATTCCAACAATTTGAAACTTAATTACAAAAAATCCTGATATTTTACATAATTAATGCAAATTTCAATTTTGAATCTGTCGAGATATATAATTTGCTCCCGATATATCCAACGATGATACATTTTTTCCTTTGTAAGGATACATAATTAACTTCTGATACATTTTTTTGAATTCAGGATCTGTCAAGATACATAATACATACAATGAAGATCCAATTTTTTCAGTGTAAAGATATATAATAAGCTTTCGTTACATTTTTTTTATTTTGGGTCAGTCAAGATACATAATTAGCTTCAAATACATCCAATGAAGGTACATAATTAATTAAAATTTTAATAATTACTTTGTAAAGGTGGGGAGTTGTGTAAATATAAGTTAGGGTGTATGTTTATGTTATTTTATTAATGTTGGGAAGTTGTGTAAATATAAGTTAGGGTGTATGTTTATGTTATTTTCTTATTTTTGTTTAAGTAATCTTGTTTAAATCTAGGTAGCGATAAAGAGAAATATGCATAAAACAACATGTTTATCGAACCTTAGCTAATTGGTTTCAAATTTGCTATTCACTACTATAAGTTATTACATTTCCAGAAATGCAAAATTGGAATATCTTGGATCATTAGCACAATACTAAACAATTGAAAAGAATGTGTTATGTGCTTTCAAAAATATAATTCTAGTTCTCGATAACATCATAAATCTTAAGTATTTATGCTATGGAAAGTTATTTTTTTGTGAAGCAAAAGTTAAAGATAATTTTGGTGCAAACTGTCTTTCCTCATAAAATAAATTTCATCAAACTTAATACAACATGGCGAAATGATCCCTGCTTAGCTCTAACAAGCTTGTATGAGTAGTGAAGAAGCATACACTAAAAATAAATGCTCATATTGCATTAGCCCATAGAAATCCTCCTATGGGCTCTGATAGTCCAGAAGACTAGTCCTTATACAGCATGAAAAGCAAAACTTTTCATCAAGTATCCCTTTTTCGAACAGTTGTTTAGTAAATGATCCTTTATTTATTTTTTGTTTAACTTATATAGACCTATCATATGAGATCATAGTCTAAAGATCTTGTTTGAACTAAATGAAAATCTTATTAGAGAATGTTAAACAATTATTTAAGATTTTATAAGTTATTCAGACATCAGACAATGACCTAATATTTAATCTATACGATTGAAAATTGTATGAGAAAACTTTTTTTTTTTTTGGTTATAAGGGAAGCATATCATTAGCTAGTAGCAAAAACGTATAAGTGTTGAGTAGCGCTTAAGTTTACAACATTAAGTTTATCAACCAGGGTTGATATCAAAAAACTGGTAGGTATGTTCTACACTAATACTACCAGAAGTGGCTCTAACACTCCTTTCGTAAGTAGTTTCTATCATGTCTGCCCATAGTACATGTCGAGCACACATTGGAGGAACTTACAAAAGTCTTGCTTTGTCCAAAAAAGCTTGAGTCTGCTCCCATTTTTACTAACGCATGTGCTATCATATTACTTTCCCTATAGTTGTGATGGATGGCTGGATTGTCCAGTCTGCTCAACCTGTACCTGCATTCATCCACAATACCAGAATAGAGAAGGTTATCTTCATTAAGCATGTTAATAATGCTCATGGAATCAGTGTCAATTTCTACTGGGGTAAAGGAACATTGTTCAAGGATTTTTAATCCTTCATAAAGAGCAAGAAGTTCCATCTGAGTGTTGGTAGCGGTTGTGAAACTCTTAGTAAAGCCTAGAATCTAATTCCCATTGTGGTTTTGAATAACACCCCATATTCCCTCTTTTCCTGGGTTTCTCCTACAGGAACCATCTATATTTAGCTTAAAACCCCTTAAGGGAGGTTTACAACCAATCATGATAGAGCTAATGTTCCTAGCAGGTTTACTATTGGCCTTAAGATAAGCATATTCACCAGCTTGAATGAAAGAGGCATTGATGTTATTCCCTTTGAATCTATCGTCATTCCTATTTAGCCAGACTGTCCAAAGGCATAGAAAAAATAGTTTGTTCCATAGGATAAGGTTGTCAAAGCGTTTATTGTTGACTCTTTTCCATGTGTGGTACCAGTTATGAGGAGCGAAGTCAGATGCCTTAAGGGTGCAAGGTTGTTTCACTTTGGCTGTGAGCTCATTCCAGAGATCAGCAGCTTTGGTACAGTTAAAGAAAATGTGGTAGGAATCTTCAACTTGGTTGTTACAATGCAAGCAGTATGGGTTTACATGTAACCCAACTCTTGCCAGATTGGAGTTGGAAGGCAGACGGTTATGGAGAAGTTTTCATATGAAATATTTTACTTTATTGGGTGTATGGAGTTTCCATAACCAAGACCACATGTTGTTGTTGGTAAGATCAGTGGTTTTATTTTTGGTAGCTAGATAGTTGTAAGCAGAAGCACTAGAGAACTTCCCATCTCCTTTTAAAGACCAAAGGGGGGTGTCTTTTTGGATTTGTTATTTTGGAAGAAAACATTAGCAATATAATGCTTGACAGCCTTAGAAAGATCGAAGGAGAGTGTGCTGAAGTCCCAATTGTTATTCTTCCAAACATCAGCAAGATTCAGGTTTTCCTCAATAGGGGTAAGAAATCCATGAATGGAATTCCTAAGAGAGGGGCTGTTAGGGAGCCATCTGTCAAGCTAAAAGTTGATATTCTGGCCATTTTTGGTGCTCCAAATAATGGCTTCTTTACAGTCGTTCCGTCCTTTGAGGATGTTCTTCCATGTTCTGGAGCTATTTTTAGAAGGGGTATTCCTTTTGGAATATTTATGTTGGAGTACTTTGTTCCAGAGGTTTGTTGGGTTGTTCATGAATCTTCAAGCAAGACTCATGTGCATTGAGGCATTCTTCAAGATGCCTAGTCCACCCTCTATTTTGGGAAGGGTGACGGTGTTCCAAGAGATTAGGTGCATTTTACGCTTCTCATTGGTGGAACCCCATATAAAGTCCCAGACTATTTTGTCAATCATTTTTTTGGGTTCTATTAGAAATTTCAATGAATTACATGAAATGATTGAGGATGCTGTTAAGGGAAGCCTTAGCCAAGATAGTTCTTCCTGCCATATTGAGGAATTTTGTTTTCCAACCCCCTAACTTATTCCAGAGATTATCAAAAATGAACTGGAAGTCCTTAGCCAAGGGTTTTTGATGAAAGATAGGAAAGACCAAATATTTCCCAAAGTCTAACCTATAATTTATTCCAAGTTAACTGGCCAAGAGAGTCCTACTTTCTTTGGAGCAATTTTTAGAAAAGATCACTTTAGATTTACTGATACTAACCTTTTGCCCCGAGTATGTGCTGAAGCTATTGAGAGTATTCATAATAGTATTACAATTTTTCCCATCAGCTTTAGTGAACAAGTAAGGTCATCAGCAATGAAAAGGTGGGAGATTTTATGTCCTCCGGCATTGATGGAGATGGGGATCCAGTTCAAGATGTCAACTTCATGGTTTATTCTTCTAGAAAGGAGTTCCATGCACATAATGAATAAATATGGGGAAAGAAAATCTGAAAAAATTTTCCTGCCTCCATTAATGAGAATGGAGATGCTGGAGGTAGAGATACAAGAAATGATAAGCTTGATCATGTCATTTAGTATATTGAAGAAGTACAAGTCCTGTCTGATGAAAGACCATTCAATTTTATCAAAAGCCTTTTCAAGATCTATTTTAAGAATCATGTTGGCCTTTTCCCCCTTCATCTTAGCAAAGAGAGTTATAAAATCTTGGATAATGATAGCATTATCTGTTGCTCTTCTCCTGGTAAGAAAGCTAGATTGACTATGGCTTATCAGATTGGGAAAATAAGTCTTAAGATGGGAGGCAATAATCTTAGTGATGATCATACACTGGGTATTGCATAGGCCAATAGGTCTGAAATTCCTGAGGTGTAAGGCATTCTTGAACTTAGAAATAAGATAGAGGTAAGTGGAGTTGACTTGCTCCTGCATGGTACAATTGGAAAAAGTATCATAACAGAACTTGACCACAGAAAATCCCAAGATATCCCAATATTTCTGGTAAATGAGGGGGTAAATACCATCGGGTCTTAGAGCTTTATCAGGCTTAAAAGAGAAAATAGCTCTTTTGATTTCCTTTTATCCAGGAATGGTGGTCAAGTGAGGGTGGACCTCATTCTTAATAAAACCCCTAGAGGAAGGGTTGAGTTGGAAGGACAAGGGTGAGGCTTGGTATTCAGTAGTGTAGAGATTTTCATAGAAGAGGAGTGTGCATTTTGTAATTTCCTCATAGGAGTAATACCAGTTGCTCAGATCATCCTTGAGGGAATTAATGTGTTCCTCCTTCTCTTATTCAAGGTAGTAGTATGGAAAAAATGAGTGTTGCTGTCCCCCTCTGAAAGCCAGTTGATTCGAGACTTCAATATCAAAAAATCTTGTTCCTAATCAAGGGTTTGACTGTATTCCTTAGTTAGGTTAGCCTCTAGATTTTGGAGATATTGGCTAAAGGGGTAGTTCCTCGACCTTTAGATTCTATCTATTCTAGCCAGGAGACGTTTCTTCCTATGAAAGATATTTCCAAAAGTCTCCCTATTCCATTTAGTGATATTGATTTGAAAGAGAGTAATGCCTTGGGTATAGCTAGTGTTGGAGTCAAAATATTGCCTAACCTCATGGGGGAAAGAAGGGTGTGATCAACACATTGTCTCCATCCTGAAAGGTCTTAGGGAGATAGTATGGTGTCATTTTAGATACATCAGTAGGGGAGAATGATCAAAGTGGGTTCTAGGGAGATGGGTGACACTAGCTTCAGGGAACAGGTTGATCCAGGAATTGTTAGCTAGATACCTATCGATCTTTCCTAAGATGAGGGAGTTCTTTTTTTATATCCCTTGTTAGACCAGGTGTATTTATTGCCCCAATACCTTAGGTCCACCAGTTCACTGTGGTTAATGTGATCCCAGAAGCGACTAGCTCTAGTGGGGTTTATACTGTTTCTTCCAACTTTGTCAGAGAAAGTAAAAATCTCATTGAAATCACCCCCACCAGCCAGCCATTCTCATTATAATTAGCAATGGAGTCCGCAAACTCAGCAAGTTGATTCAATAGCTCAAGTTTGTCCTGATAATGGTTACTAGCATAAATAGCACTGAAATACCAGAAAGAAGGGGGGTTGCTTACTTGGACAGTGACATAAATGCCTTGGGGAGAGATGTTGATGTCATTAATGTTGAGGTTATCTTCATTCCACATGATGACATGCCCTCTTGATCTTCTAACAGCAGGATATTGTATCTTCTTAGAGAAGCCTAGGTATTCAGTGAAGTCATTGTGGTCACCCATTCTGGTCTCAAGAAGAGTCAAGATGATGGGTTTGTGTATTTCGATCATGTCTTTACAGTGCCTCCTAAATTCAGCATTGTTAGCACCCCTAGTGTTCCAAATAATGCAATTCACCATTAGAAGTATTAGTGGTTCCAATTCCACAGCATCCGGCAGGATCTCTTTTCCCTTTCACATTGGGCTATCTAGTCTCTTCCTCTTTCTTGATAGGGGTGACATTTTTGTCTTGTAGAAATTTTCTGTAGCTATGCTTGGAGCAACCATCTCTAAGTTAAGAAGAGTGATCTCTCTAGGGATAAGGAGAATGCCTATCCCGCTGGATACCTCCTCGAAGGTTAGATGGACCTATTTTCCTAATGTTATGGCTTCTACTCTTGGTAATTTTAGGGACTCCAGAATGGTTTTTAGTTCTTGATTCCATTCCCTTAAGGCTTTTAGGGTCTTCTCTCTTTCTAGAAACTCCATCAAAAGAGATTGAGTCTGGGAGGTTGGTATCAGAGTTATTACAGGTTGGTAGTCCCCAGAGATTGGAACTTGAAGACGCCCCTGTGATAGTAGTGATGGGTTCTTTGGCGGAAATAATGGCAGTGACTTACTTACTACATTTATTTCTGCATTTAGGGCCGCCATTGTAAGCATGTTCGAGCTTGTTTAGTTGGTTAAAGTCATAAGAGTTGTCATCCATATGTTCTCTCCAAAGGATTGCAGCCCTTGACTCATCCTTTCTATGACCAGCTGAGCCAGAAACTGGGGATCCTTGATGTTGATCTTGAGTTGTAGTCCTGTAAGACCCCGCAAATTTTCCTCGTAGCCTAAACATTTATAGCATGATAAAGGAGGCCTTATACTTAGAATTTTAGCTAAGTGTTCAACACTTAGTCTCATTTTAAGACTTTGAACTTTGATGAATTATTTCACAACCTTACCGACCTTCATTTGTTGATTTTCTTGTTGATTCACGATGGGTCAAGTCAAGAGTACATCTCGGGTGAGTTTCGAACTTTTTGGATTAGCGTAAAGGCAAGTTTGGGTGACCAAACCAATTAAGGGTCACGATGGCCCCGCGCCACGAGGGCCAGTCAACCCAACTGGTGGTCGCATCGCGATATGTAATATGATGGCCATCTGAATTGATTGGGGATCATTCGCGATGGCCATTTGACCCAAGCAAGGGTCGGGACGAGAGGGTAGACCTACGCAGCACTATTTTACTCGGATTTTCAAAGGCAAGATGGGTATTTTCCATCCCCTTTTCTACTTTAACATAAGATTTAATCCCTAAATGACCAAAATACATGATATTTCTCACAAATTACTCAAGAACAAGGTCTAGGGTTTCAACCCAAAATTCAAGAGAACTCAAAATTTAACCGTCAACTTTTAAAATTTCTTCAAGAATCGGAATCCCCAAATTGAGAGCTTCACGAAGCACCCATCAATTGTGTGAATAGCATCCCAAAGGCAAGATTTCATTCATAGTCCATAATCTAAAGTATGTGGGATTTAAACAAGAGCAATCCTTTCGCTCTTGTGCCCAAAATTATGTTTTTAGCGGATTTCTTATGATTTTAAATATGGGGTTTATACCCAAAGTATTTTGTTGATGAATTTTGAGCATGATGTGATTGAATTATGAAACTTCATGGTAGTTTTGAGTTAAAGAATATTCTTTTATGATTTTGAATATCATGAGCATGGTTTGAGATATTATTTACAGTTTGTCTATTAAATTGAGTAGAGATTGTGAATTGAAGCTATCATTTTGATATTGTTAAAGAATTTTGAGAAGATTACGAGCATGATAATTTTTCATGCATTTATATGAGTTTGATATGTTGGTATTAACTTATATATAAATAGTAATTGATCTTTTGATCTTCATATGAGTTTCTGAATCCACTTTACAGAGATATTCATATAATGTTAAATGCATAATTAGTTTCCTAATCAACCTTTATGAGAGTTTTAATGTGGATTTCCATGAGATGTGCATAGCTAATTAAAGGGAGTAGTATTTAGCACCGAGTTAGGTAAGTTACTCCAGTTTCATACCCCAAAATTATGTGTCACCATAGGATTGAGACTTTTGTGCCTGAGGTAGAGATAGTGATCACTAAGTTGCAGTTATACTCTTTGGCAAGAGTATGACGCCTCTCCCCAACGTGAGGTTTCTTCTTTAGGAGGAAGAAACTTTGAACTCCATGTAGCTCGCATGGTTTATGTTGATTAAGAGAACCTCCCTTGCAGTACAGTTTTTGAAAGAGAATTTCCTAAAGCCTTAAAGATAATTTTATAGAAAGTTGTTTTGAAAATATTTCCTTAAATATAAGTAAATTTCCTACTAGTAAAGAAAAGCTTTTAAAAGTATCTCCCTAAAGTATTTGGTTGTCTTTTTTCTTTAATATGAGTTGTTTTCTCTATACTAATCAAGGAAAGTTTTTAAAAGTAAGTTTCCCCAGAGATTTTAAAATTTAAGTGTAAAGGTTCACAATTTAATCAGATATTGTTTTACTTGAGATTATAGTTTCAAAGTTACAGTCTTAGCTTTCAGATACAGAGGTGAGCACTTTACTACTTAGTCTATATGTTTTGGGGAGGGAATGAAACTACAAATTTTAGAACTAAGTATATTGACTCACGAGACTTATGCTACATGCTTTGTCATTTATGGTATATGAGAATTAGACTTTAGAGTTATTCAAGCCATGTAAGTCATTTACGTCCGCATGCATGATTTTATAAAGATTGACTTTATTGTTTAATTATTGCATACACCCTCATATATTCAGTACATCCTCAAAGTACTGATCCACATATACATCTGTGTGCTACATTATCTCATAATGTAGGTTCAGGTGCTCAGTCTCAGCAGCGACAGTGATCTCCGAGCATCTCATCTAAATTCTTATCTTTGGTGAGACCTCATAATTCAAGGACCTATTTTCCAGATTTCCAGTCATGATATCAGTTGATTTTGTTTTCAGTTCAGTTTGAGTCAGTTGGGGGTCTGTCCCAATGACTCTCTAGTTCTTGAGTAGTAGAGGCTTTGTCAGACTAGACTATCAGTTGTGTTTCATTTTTTAGTATTACACTATTCAGACATTATTTCATGTAATTTCAGTTTAGACATGATATGACAGCATTATTATTTATTTTATTTACCTTAAAGTAAGATCTAGACTTAGTAGCAGGCTCAAAGGGTTAGCTTGGGGCTACTTGTAGCCTTAAGCACCATGTGACATCTCGGGATGAGATTTTGGGGCGTTACAAACTTGGTATCAGATTCTAAGGTTTAAGGAGTCCTAGGGAGTTTGACAAGCCGTGTTATACAGATTCTTGATCATCGGTGTGTGGCGCGCCACATCTATGACCAAGTGTCTACAAGACATTTTAGAAAAAGTCATCTCTTTCTTTCAGAATCTGTTATGCCTTCAACTGTCTCTATCTGTGAATAACTCGTGCTCTTTTATGACAAAAAATGCCTCCCCAGAAATGACAACTAGCAATCTCAACCTGTTGATCCCCTGAATGAGAATATGTTTCATACCGAATTTTGGGCTACTTTTCAGACATTGGCCCAAGCTGTGACTGCTACGGTGAAAGCCAATAATCAGGCTACTATTTTGTACTAGCTAGGAGGTGATTTATCTATAGCTAGGATTTGATATTTTATGAGGATGAATCCACTAGAGTTCTCTGGGTCAAAGGCAGGTGAAGACCCACAGTTGTATCTTAATGAGGTGAAGAAGATCACCCAAGTTATTTATATTTCTGAGGAAGAGAGTGTAGAGCTGGCATCCTATAGGCTGAAAGATGTTGGATATAATTGGGTTGTGATGTGGAGGAAGAGTAGAGGGGAGAATGCTGCTCCCATAACTTGGCAGGTATTCCAGGATGCATTCTTGGACAAGTTCTTCCCACTTGAGATGAGGAAAGCAAAGATACAAAATCTAATGAACCTAAGGCAAGGCTCTATGACTGTAAAGGAGTATTGCCTCAAGTTCAACCAGTTAGTTAAGTATGCTCCTAACTTGATATCTGACCCCATATCTAGTATGAGTAAGTCTATGACCGGTATGTCTAGATTGGTGGTGAAGGAGTGTAGGACTGCTATGCTCAACAGGGATATGGATCTTTCTAGGATGATGATGCATGCTCAGCAGATCGAAGTAGAAAAGATAAAGAAGAGAGATAGAGTAAGAAGAAATAAGAGGGCTAGATCAGAGCAGTATGAGTATGGTCAGACTAGATCCCATAGAGGAAACTGAGCACAGTTTCACAATCGTTTGTCTATGCTAGCACCTTCATCAACCATTTTTCCCGCACCCAGAAACAAGAAGGAGCAAGGGAATAAGTCTTCTATGTCCAGATCTCAAAATAGTGTGAGCAGAAGACCTCATTATCCTCCATGTACTAAGTGTAGTAAGGACCATCCCAGTGAGTGATTGGCCAATCAGAGGGGTTGTTTTAGTTGTGGAAAGATCATCCATAGACTTAGAGAGTATCCGCATGCTATGCAGGGGAGTCGAGATGTTCATTCCCAGACTCAGACCACCAGTGCACTAGCTCCTTTAGTCCGTCCAACCCTTTCTCAAGGCGCTTCATCCAGCACTGCTGGCGGTCAGCACCAGAATCGATTCTATGCTTTGCCATCTCACCAAGAGCAAGAGAATTCACCAGATGTTGTTACTGGTATGCTTCATGTTTTTTATTTTGATGTGTATGTATTGTTATACCCTGGGTTAAGTTTCTCTTAAGTGACCCCGTTGGTTGCTGTGAATTTTAACATAAGTTTCAAAAAGATCCCTGAGCCTTTCCTAGTTTCTACCCCAGTAGGTAAGTTAGTTATTGCTAAGCAATTTTATAAAAAGTGTCCTATCACTGTTCTTCACATAGTCATATTCGCAGATTTGATAGAGTTAGATATGGTTGACTTTGATATTATTCTGGGTATGGATTGGCTTCATTCAGTTAAGTTTCTCTTAAGTGACCCCATTGGTTTTTGTGAATTTTGAGATAAGTTCCAAAAAGATCCCTGAGCCTTTCCTGGTTTCTACCCCAGTAGGTGAGTTAGTTATTGCTAAACAGGTTTATAAAAAGTATCCTATCACTGTTCTTCACAGAGTCATATTTGCAGATTTGATAGAGTTAGATATGGTTGACTTTGATATTATTCTGGGTATGCATTGGCTTCATTCCTGTTATGCGTCTATAGACTGTCATACCCGTATAGTTAAGTTTTAGTTTCCTGATGAGCTAGTCTTTGAGTGGTCCGGCAATTCTGTATCTCCTAAGAGTCATTTCATATCTTATCTGAAAGCCAGAAAGTTGATATCTAAAGGTTGCATCTATCATCTAGTTCGAGTTAAAAATACTAAGTCTTAGACCTCAACTATTTAGTCAGTTAATACAGTTAATGAGTTTCCTGATGTTTTTCCAGAAGATCTCCCAGGGGCACTTCCCGATAGAGAGATAGAGTTTAGGATTGACTTTCTCCCTAATACACAGCCTATTTTTATTCCTCTATACCGTATGGCATCCGCAGAACTTAAGGATTTGAAAGAGCAACTCAAAGATCTTCTAGATAAAGGTTTCATAAGGCCCGGTGTTTCTCCATGGGTTACACCAGTTATATTCGTGCAAAAGAAAAATGGTTTTTTATGTATGTACATTGACTATCGTCAGCTAAATAAGGTTACAATCAAGAAAAAACACCCCCTTACTATAATTATTGACATGTTTGATCAATTTTAAGGTGCAAGTAATTTCTCAAAGATAGATATTAGATTCGATTATCACCAGCTTAAAGTAAGAGAGTGTGATATTCTAAAGAAAGCCTTCTGAACATGTTGTGGTCATTTTGAGTTTTTAGTCATGTCTTTTGGGCTAACCAATGCTCCATCATCTTTTATGGACCTCATGAATCGAGTGTTCAAACAGTATCTAGATATGTTTGTCATTATGTTCATAAATGACATTCTTGTGTATTCCCGAAGTGAGGATGACCATGCAAATCATCTTACAATTGTCTTGAAAACTCTTAGAGATCATCAATTATTCACTAAATTTAGCAAGTGTGAATTTTGGTTAAGGTCAGTTGCTTTTCTGGGTCATATTATTTTCGCCGAAGGCATTAGAGTTGATCCTCAAAAGACAAAAACTATCAAAAACTAGCCTAGACCTATCTCTCAGTCAGACATTAGGAGTATCTTGGGTCTATATGGTTACTACCATCGTTTTGTTGAGGGGTTCTTATCTATCCCGTCCCCTATGTCAAGACTAACTCACAAAAAGGTTAAGTTCCTATGGTAAGATTCTTGTGAGAAGAGTTTTTAGGAGTTAAAAACTCGACTTACTTCAACCCCAGTGTTAGCTTTACCCGATGGTACGGATGGTTTTGTTGTGTATTGTGATACCTCTAGAGTTGTTTTGGATTGTGTATTGCTGCAAAGAGGTAAGATTATAGTCTATGACTCTAGACAGTTGAAGCCGCATGAAAAGAATTACCCAACCCATGATCTTGAATTAGCTGTTGTGGTTTTTGCTCTGAAAATATGGAGACACTATTTGTATGGTGTTCATGTTGATGTCTTTACGGACCACAAAAGGTTGCAGTATGTGTTTACTCAGAGGAAGTTAAATCTTCATCAGAGGAGATAGATAGAGATGCTAAAAGATTATGATATGAGTGTATTATATCACCCAGGTAAGGAAAATATAGTGGTTGATGCCCTTAGCAGGTTGTCTATCGACAGTGTTGCTCATATAAAGATTGGTAAGAAAGAGTTGGCTCATGAAGTTCATCGCTTGGCTAGATTGGGTGTTAGATTATTGGATTCCGCTGAAGGTAATATTTGGGTTCAGAGTAGTTTTGAATCCTCTTTAGTGTCAGAAGTGAAGGAGAAGCAAGGCCTGGATTCTAGTTTGGTCAAACTAAAGGAGTCAGTTAAAGTCCAAAAGGTGGAGGTTTTCTCCCAAGGGGGAGATAGTGTGTTGAGATATCAGAATAGACTATGTGTTCCTTGTGTTGGTGAGTTAAGGAAGAGAATCATGGCTGAAGCGCATGGTGCACGATACTTCATTCATCCCGGTACTACCAAGATGTACCGCGATTTGTAGAAAATCTATTGGTGGAATGATATGAAGAAGGATATAGCAGAGTTTATGGCAAAGTGTGCAACTTATCAACGGGTTAAGGTAGAGCACCAAAGGCCTGGTGGTACGTTGTAAGAGTTTGGTATCCCCACTTGGAAGTGGGAAGAGGTGAATATGGATTTTGTGACTGGTTTACCCCTTTCGCGTTCTCATCATGATTCGATTTGGGTTGTTCTAGACAGACTGACTAAGTCAGCGCATTTCCTGCCAGTGCATACATCTTATACAGCTGAAGATATGCTAAGTTGTATATCCGAGAGTTAGTCACACTGCATGGAGTTCCCTTATCTATCATCTTAGATAAGGGTACTCAGTTTACTTCCCAGTTCTGGAGAGCTTTTCAGAAGTCTTGGTACCCAAGTTCACCTTAGTTATGCCTTTTATCCGCACACAGATGGTCAGGCTAAGAAGACCATCTAGACTTTGAAAGATATGTTGAGGGCATATGCTCTTGATTTCAAGGGTAGTTGGGATGAGCATTTTCCATTGATTGAGTTTGCGTATAACAATAGTTATCATTCTAGCATCCATATGGCCCCACCATTTTATGCTTTGTATAGGAGGAAATATAGATCACCCATAGGTTGGTTTGAAGTGGGTGAAGCAGCTGTGTTTGGACCTGATGCAGTGGTTGAGGCTATGGAGAAAGTCAAGTTGATTAGAGAGAGATTGAAGACCCCACAGAGTCGTCAAAAATCGTATGTAGATGTGAAAAGAAGATATCTTGAGTTTGAAGTTGATGATTTTGTGTATCTGAAGATTTCACCTATGAAAGGGGTTAAGAGGTTTGGCAAAAAGAGGAAGCTTATTCCACGTTATGTTGGCCCTTATAGAGTTCTAAGACGTGTTGGTAAAGTAGCTTATAAAGTTGAGTTGCCTGCAGAGTTGTCAGTTGTTCACCCTGTTTTTCACGTCTCCATGCTTAAAAAGTGTATTGGCGATTCTGTTGTTGTAGATCCTTCGGAGAGCCCAGATATTTGAAATAGTTTTTTATATGATATGATTCCAGTTGAGATTTTAGACTATCAGATCCATAGACTATGGAATAAAGAAGTTCCCTTGGTCAAAGTTTGTGATGGAATCAGTCAGTCGAAGGCGCTACTTGGGAAGCAGAAGCAGACATGCGAGTCAAGTACCCACACCTCTTCTCCATAAAGTCAGATCTAGCCAAAGGTATTATTCTTCCTTAATTCAGCCCTTTTTAATCAAAGATTCATCTATACAGTTATTCTTGGTATAAGTTCGTGCATTCTCAAAAGTATTCAGAAGTTTAGAGTGATATAGAGTCAGTTTAGCAAATTATTCCAGTTGTGCATACTCAGTTTTCTTCAAACTCTTAGCCTAGCAAGTGATATTCGAGGATGAATGTTTCCAAGGGGGAGATATTGTAAGACCACGCAAATTTTCCTCGTAGTCTAAGCATTTATAGCATGATAAAGGAGGCTTTATACCTGAATTTTAGCTAAGTATTCAACACTTAGTCTCATTTTAATCCTTCAAACTTTGATGAATTATTTCACAACCTTCCCAACCTTCGTTTATTGATTTTCTTGTTGATTCACGATGGGGAAAGTCAATAGTACATGTCAGGTGAGTTTCGGAGTATTTGAATTAGCATAAGGGCGAGTTTGGGTGACCAAACCAATTAGGGGTCACGATGGCCCTGCGCCGCAAAGGCCAGTCAACCCGACTGGGGGTCGCATCGCGATATGTAATTCGATGGCCATCTGACTTGATTGGGGATCACTTCGTGATAGCCATTCGACCCAAGCAGGGGTCGCGACACGAGGGTAGACCTGCGCAGCATTATTTTACTCGGATTTTTAAGGGAAAAATGGGTATTTTCCATCCCCTTTTCATCTTTAACACGGGATTTAATCCCCAAATCACCAAAATACATGATATTTCTCACAAATTACTCAAGAACAAGGTCTAGGGTTTCAATCCAAAATTTAAGAGAACTCAAAAATTAACCGTCAGCTTTTAAAATTTCTTCAAGAATCGGAATTCCCAAACCGGGATCTTCATGAAGCACCCATCAATTGTGTGAATAGCATCCCAAAGGCAAGAGTTCATTTAAAGTCCATAATCTAAGGTATCTGGGGTTTGAACAAGAGCAATCCTTTTGCTCTTGTTCCCAAAATTATGTTTTTAACGGATTTCTTATGATTTTAAATTTGGGGTTTATACCCAAAGTATTTTGTTGATGAATTTTGAGCATGATGAGATTGAATTATGAAACTTAATGGTAGTTTTGAGTTAAAGAATGTTCTTTTATGATTTTGAATATCATGAGCATGGTTTGAGATATTGTTTACAGTTTGTCTATTGAATTGAGTATAGATTGTGAATTGAAGCTATCATTTTGATATTGTTAAAGAATTTTGAGAATCGTACAAGCATGATAATTCGCCATGCATTTATATGAGTTTGATATATTGGTATTAACTTATATATAAATAGTACTTGATCTTTTGATCTTCATATGAGTTTCTGAATCCACTTTACAAAGATATTCATATAATGTTAAATGCATAACTGGTTTCCTAATCAACCTTTATGAGAGTTTTAATGTGGATTTTCACGAGATGAGCATAGCTAATTAAAGGGAGTAGTATTTAGCATCGAGTTGGGTAAGTTACTCCGATTTCATACCCCAAAACTATGTGCCACCGTAGGATTGAAACTTTTATGCCTGAGGCAAAGATAGTGATCACTAAGTTGAGGTTATACTCGTTGGCAAGAGTATGACGCCTCTCCCCAACGTGAGGTTTCTTCTTTAGGAGGAAGAAACTTTGGACTCCATGTATCTTGCATGGTTTATGTTGATTAAGAGAAACTCTTTTGCAATACAGTTTTTGAAAGAGAATTTCCTAAAGCCTTAAAGATAATTTTATAGAAAGTTGTTTTGAAAATATTTCCTTAAAGATAAATAAATTCCTTACTAGTAAAGAAAAGCTTTTAAAAGTATCTCAATAAAGTATTTGGTTGTCTTTTTTCTTTAAGGTGAGTTGTTTTCTCTGTACTAATTTTATAGAAAGTTTTAAAAGTATGTTTCCCCAGAGATTTTAAAAGCTAAGTGTAAAGGCTCATAATTTAATCAGATATTATTTTACTTGAGATTACAGTTTCAAAGTTATAGTCTTAGCTTTCAGATACAGAAGTGAGCACTTTACTACTTAGTCTATATGTTTTGAGGAGGGAATGGAACTGCAGATTTTAGAACTAAGTATATTGACTCACGAGACTTAGGCTACATGCTTTGTCATTCATGGTCTATGAGAATTAGATTTCAGAGTTATTCAAGCCATGTGAGTCATTTACGTCTGCATGCATGATTTTATAAAGATTAAAGTTATTGTTTAATTATTGCATACACCCCCATATACTCAGTACATCCTCAAAGTACTAATCGACATATACGTCTATGTGCTACATTGTCTCATAATGTAGGTTTAGGTACTCACTCTCAGCAGCAATAGTGATCTCCGAGCATCTCATCTACATCCTTATCTTTGCTGAGTCCTTATGATTCGAGGACCTATTTTCTAGATTTCCAGTCATGATATCAGTTGATTTTGTTTTCAGTTCAGTTTGAGTCAGTTGGGGGTCTGTCCCAATGACTCTCTAGTTCTTGAGTAGCAGAGATTTCGTCCGACTAGACTATCAGTTGTGTTTCAGTTTTCAGTATTACACTATTCAGACATTATTTCAAGTTATTTCAGTTTAGATATGATATGACAGCATCATTATTTATTTTATTTACCTTAAAGTAAGATGTAGACTTAGTAGCAGGCTCAAAGGGTTATCTTGGGGCTACTTGTAGCCTTAAGCACCATGTGATATCCCCTTCCCCCCCAGTTCAGTTGGATTGGTATCACCTGTTTCGCCAAACCCATCTCCAACCATGAGGATGGTTGGTGATCCATGGGTAGTGGGGTGGTGTTAAAGGTTATTTAGTTCAAGGTGCTGAATGGGTAGTTGTCGGATGGGGGATCCATTCTCAGTAGTTTTAGAGGCGTAGGAGCAATTAGTGCTAGTTGCCAAATTACTACTAGGAGTATGATTGTTTTTTTTTATTATCCGTTTTAAGGGAAGAATTGGCCTTAGAACCTTCATCATTAGCATCCCTATCAGTCATGTCAAGATCCTTGATGGGATTCTCATAGATTTTTTTGACTTGGTAAGGGAGCTGATTGGTGACTGTTAGCAAGTAAATCAGGGTCCAGTCTTCGAGGCATGAGGACTTTAAGCTTCTCTAACAAGACTTCTTTGTTGGGCCTGGTAGAAAACTCCTTAGCGGACCTAATGTGAGATTTAATTAAGGTCTTTTTGGGTGTGAGATCAGGCACTAGATCAGTAGTCAAAACAGTGGGCTAGTTTTTTGGTCGAAAAGAAGGTCGGCCCAATTGACCATTAAAGGTGTGGTCTTTCCCATTAGTGGGTTGCTTACTCGGCCCAACTATTAGAGGCCCCTTTGGTTCAGTCCAAGTGCCACTGTGGCCCATTCTAGAATTACTTTGGACCCATTCCGATTTGGGCATCTGAAGCGATGCTTTGTCTTCGCCGCCACCACTAGACTACGATGTGGATGTGTTGGCACCGGTTTAGGCCTTGAATAAGAGAGAAGACTTACCTAGGTCGCCCTTTCTCTCACTTGTATGGCTATTGCCTCCACGTTTCCCCTTTTCTTTTTTGAATTTGACCGTCTGCCATTCGTGGTCGTATTCCAGTGAAGCATTCACCTTTCCAATCGATTGCCCTTCCGATTGTTCATTTATTTTTCCTTTTATTTTGCACCCACCCATTATGTGGCCTAGCCTTCTTCATGACTTGCAAAGGCATCCCTCACCTTCGTAGTGAATTTGTTGATGATGGTCCCCTATTTGGATTAAACTACGTAGTAGTTTCTCAAGTGGGGTTTGGCGCAGATTCTAGCATATCGTCCCCTTAAGGTGGAGGATGTGCATGCGTCGATTTTGACCAGCATCCCTATTTTCTTCCCAATCCTTTCCAAAATACCGACATCATAGAATTCTGTTGGCATTTGGGGTAGTCGGATCTAGATTGTCGTGCTTTGGATATGTGAATTTGTGGGAATAAAATTTGGTTCCCATCGGCAAACCGATATGTATGCCCCTACAATAAACCAAGAGCACTGTTGTAGGGCTTGATTTTGATATTCTTCGCTTGAAAGCTTAATCGTTAAGAACTCCAGCCCTACATCAATTAGGGAAAATCTCTCTTGGATTTTCCTCAGTGTCATCAGTTTATGTTTTAAGAACTGATAGTTGAACCTTTTGCTAACCGCCTTTATGATGACAGAATATTTCCAAGGATTGTAAATCCTTTATCGATCTTCTGTCGAGAGCGTAATAGAATCCTTAGGATCGTGAGGATCCTAGACTGTTTATTTTTCTTGGAATGAGAAGGAGTAAGCCATGAAAGAGGTCTGGATTCCTTTTACCTTATCGGTGTAGGATGTTTGGATGATTGGGTCAATTGCCATGCAATTTTTGCCTTTATCTGGAGGTTTCAGTGGGGCCCTGTTGGGTGAACAGTATTGCCGGTCATTGGTTGGTTCATAGAGAGGTAGGACCGTCTTTCTCTTGCTAGTAATGGTGGTTCTACTGTACGAGAAAACATTAGAAGCAAGTGATATAGGACAAGCCCAAAGTTAAAAGGACCTCTATTATGGGCTTGTGACTTGCCAATTTCCTATCAGTTGTCAATGATAGTATTATAATCCTTTAATTTAAAAAACAAAAAAGGACATGGGATGGCCATTTTAAAAAAAATGACCCATAATTGAAAAGGTGGACATGCTGTAGCCAGTCGACTAAAGTAATTCCTTTTCTTAGCCATTTGACCCAATTGGGCACATGCAGTCTCTATACTCAATTGATACACTTTTATACCACATTGATATGTTTTTATACTATATTGATACACTTTTTAAAAAAGAGAAAGGAAATTATATACAAGCACATGCAGTCCCTATACCCAATTGACACTCTTTCATACCACATTAATATACTTTTATACTACATTGATACACTTGTAGTGTCCATATACTCAATTGATACTCTCTTATACTAGATCGATACATTTTTAGAATGCATGTAAAAACTATATAGAGTCGTATAAAATATGTATCTAAATAATAATTGTAGTTAAAAATTGTATAGAATGTGTATAAAAATGCTATAATTGTTATATAGAATATGTATATATATATATATAGAAACTGTATCATTATTATATATAAATATATAGCTTTAACAATTGTATTATATTAAAAGTATATGGTATCGTATTTTATTATATAAATAAGTAAAACTAAACAAAACAAACAGTATGTTATTTTAATAATGTTGGTGAATGCAAAATAATCTGGAAAAAAAAAACAATTACTTAATTGTTTAAAAAGAATAAAAAAGAGTAGAATCTTTAAAAAAGAAAAGGAGTCATACCAAACTTATTACAATTCTTTTTGAGTGTTGGTTGATAGATTCATGCACTAGTGTAGCACGTGTAGCCGTCTAAGTATATAGTCATGATAGTGAAGATCTTGGGGTAAGCAGTCACCATGATCGAGTGTTATTTTCTGGGTTTTTAAATTTAGGTGCTAGTTTTGTGGAATTATTTTAGTTTTAGGTGTTATTTTTGTCCGTTCCCCTTTAAAAAAGTATCAAACTTTATGAGTTCGAGTTTGAGATTCCACTATAACTTATGTTGACCAAGTTAAAAGGGCAATTCGAGCTGGAAAACTTTTGTTATGTGCAGAGTCGGGTAGAGTTGTCGAATTACAACAGTCTATTTAGCTTACATTACTTAGCTAATTATTTATTTATCGGAAAAGGTACGAATGTACCCCTAAACTTTGATATATGGTACAGATATACCCCTATCATACTTTAGGTACAAATATATCATTGCCGTTAATGAAAATGTACATATATACCCCTGAACTTTGATAAATGGTACAGATATACCCTCCATCATACTTTAGGTACAAATATACCCCTGAACTTTGATAAATGGTACAGATACACCCCGTCATACTTTAGGTACAAATATACACTTGTCGTTAATGAAAAGATGCATATATACCCTTCTCACTAACGGCAGGACACATGTCACAATCCTATTCATTTGGCCTATTTAAATTTAATTTATCCCAACTCTACCCCAAAATAATTCTAATTTAACCCATAACCCAGTTCAAAGAATAACCCAAAACCCAATCTGATCTAATAGAAAAAAAAAAAAAAGAATGAACATGTGTGAATAAAGATACGTCTTGAAGGTTTTTTTAGATCGGCTCGGGTTTGGGTTATTATTTGGATTGATTTGAGGATTAAATTAGAATTATTTTCAGATAGAATGGGGATAGATTAAATTTAAAAAGGACAATGAACGAGCTTGTGACACGTGTCCTGTCGTTAGTGAGAAAACTATATATGTACCTTTTCATTAACGGCAAGGGTATATTTGTGCCATTTATCAAAGTTCAGGGGTATAGATATATGTACCTTTTCATTGACGGGGGATATATATGTACCATTTATTAAAGTTCAAGGGTATATATATACATTTTCATCAACGGTAAGGATATATTTGTACCTAAAGTGTAACAGTGAGCATATTCGTACCCTTTATTAAAGTTCAAGGGTATATTCGTACCTTTTTCATTTATTTATACATGGTATGAACCAAAATTACTGTCTTCATACAAACCAGAAC
The DNA here is from genome assembly GCF_002878395.1 of Capsicum annuum. Taxonomy (NCBI): domain Eukaryota; kingdom Viridiplantae; phylum Streptophyta; class Magnoliopsida; order Solanales; family Solanaceae; genus Capsicum; species Capsicum annuum. Next base: position 19,559,046 of record NC_061121.1, read on the forward strand.
TTGTACGCTACATCACTGAACATATTATTTTGAGTTAGTGATCAAATCACACCTAAACTATCACTTTTCAAACCATAACTTAATTACACTCGACATTCGCCATGTCATATTACCTATATTATTTTCTCTCAAGATAGCTAGACGATGAATGATTTAAACTTTTCTTCTATAGTATTGAAGGTGAAATACACTAATAATAACAAATATATCACGTATAATCTTATATGTTGGGCTAATCAAAGACAAGATTCATATATTTTTTTTGGTTTTAACTTTTTATTTCTTACAAAAATTATTTCTTTTCATCAGTCACGTCACATAATTTATATTTTTAGAAAAGTAAATATAAAATGGAATAAGAAGAGAAGTAGGACAAGCAAGATAAACGATAAATGCGGCGAAAAAAATAGTCACATGTGAAGATGTCCAAAGAATATGACATCCCTAAAGATCCTCCATATCTCTGTTCTTTTGGCTCCATTAATTTGCTCCCACAAAAATTAGAACCATCGAGATTGAGTTAAAAAAGAAATTGTGTTTGATTATATTTTTTTATAAAGAGTATTTGAGATGACGTTTATGTTACAATATAATCTCAAAAAATGAGAAGTGATATAGAAACAGGTTATAAGCTACTTTTTAAATTTGAAATATAGCTTCAAGTTTAATTTGAAATTTTCAGGACCGATTGTTTGATAAAATGAAAGTTATTTTAAAAATAAATAAATTAATAAATAATTCTACAGTCAAACTCCTTTGTCTCTTTCCCTTTCGTAGTTAGTTGAGCATTTGAAAATATTTTGGATCTTACACTATAATCACATGTTTTCATAGATGTTCATTATTAGCATCCTAAATCAGTTTATTCTCTCACCGTTGGTACAATCTTTGGACTTTGGGGGAGCATTGTGTTTGAAGCTATATTTTGGATCATACACTAATCACATGTTTCCATACATGTACATTATATAATATCCCAAATCACTTATTTCTTAGTTAAAATTATACCATATTATTGTAAAATCCCACTAATTTCAACGCCAATCGGAATTAAATTGATAGTTAATAGGACATTGAGGGGGTATACTAACTCACATTGGGGTGGAGAAATAAATTTATACAAGTTGAAAGCGTTTTGGAATAATATGAATCAACCTAAGGACGAAACTCAACAAAAAAAAAAAACTATAGGGATTGACCCATGGGTTCCCGGCCCCCATGACATTCAACATTGCTAGAATTTTATTTGGCCAAAATGGCGAAGTAGTGAAGTGAAGCTTTGAAAAGCACGGTTAAGACTTAAGAGTAAGATTCTTTGCTCCTTTTTTTATTCTCTTTAGGGGTATCAAACCTTTTCTCAACGTAGATGACAACGAGTTAGGCAGTGATAGAAGAGATCAAACACAAATAATAAAATATTAACTCACCTTCTTTTTTTATATTTTGATAGAAGGGAATTAAAAAAGTGGACAAAATTGAAGAAACGATGCATGTGTCGTGCCTAGTAGAACCACAAAGACGATATATACAGTATAATTCTACAAATGAGGTCCGATCGTACCAATTACATCTTTTAAGATTTTTGTCTAGGCCTTTTTTAAGCGACCATCAAGGTGAACTCCTTGATTAGATTAGAGCTAAATTCCTTGTCACTGGGGATTGAGATGGATCAAATATAAGAAATCCAAAAAGTTCCAGAGCAATCAGGGTCGGTTCAATGGTAAAGTCATTGAAGCCACCGCTTCAGGCCCCAACATACTAAAGGTCCCATAATAACTATTCTTATGTATTACTACTCTATTTTATACGATACTCCCTCCATCTTCAATTATTTAGTGTGTTTCTCTTTTACACACTTCTTAAGAAATTATTGATCAAAAGTGCTTGATTATTTTATCATTATTTATGTCTTAAGACATAATTCGATTCATTGAATATTTATACTATTATTTATATGTCATTTTAAGGTGTTTGTTGTCTTTAAGAACAATTACTATTAAATATAAAATGAGAAAAAATAATTAATTTTATAATGAATTTCTAAAATGACAAATAATTTGAGATAACTAATTTTAGAATTCTCGATATACAATTTGAGACAAAGAGAATATATAATTGATGAAATTATTATTAACAAAAGATTTTAAACTTTATGCTCTTTTTTACTTAGCTGAAATTATTCTAATGAGTAAGTAAATTACAGTAAATTTTCTTCTATCTTATGTTTCAAACATTTAACTTGGTCATCCAGTTTCTTGAGCGAGCTATTTCTCTTTCTTGTATGATTGATCCAGGAAGCTAAAATTAAGTTTGTTGCCTTTAGTATATGAATATTAATATTAGCAGTCATAAAATATTTCGTATTAATAGAGTTCAGGAAAGAATCGCATCTTAAGTAATGTGATGTTTGAGGCTTATGTTAATGCAAGCACTAAAGGGTGTTTTCATGATTTGAATCTATGACTTATATAGATCACTTAAGGACAATTTTACATTTTCTCCGAGATTTCCTCCATAATTTAACACAAAATAAGTGTAAGGCCTCTTTTTGTGGTTCGGCTTTAGGTCACCAACTCCATTAAGCCGTCTCTTAGAGCAACCACCAAGGTAGAACTAAGATTTTGCCTTTGAAAGGAAGTTCCTTGCCTTTTGTTAAATTTTTGTTATGGATTAATGTTATTAATGATAAAGGAGCATAAAAACTTAAAATTTGTGATCTTAACTTAGGGGTCGTGTAGCGGAATATGAAATAAGTTATTTGTGTATTAAATTATGTATAACTTATATAGTATTTGGTAGGTGGATAAAAAATTATTTATTCGTGAATAAAATAAATACTTATAATATTTGACTTACAGTTTAAAAATTATTATGACTTATAGTTTAAAAATTTACGTAACTAATACCTGTATAACTCTAACCAGCTATCCCATCATGTACAGGGACGGAGCTAGCTAATAGTGAGGGGATTCATCCGAACCTCCTTTGGCAGAAAATTATATTATTTATACAAAATTAAAATTATTTTTCATGTATATAGTAGACGTTGAACCCCCTTCAACTAATTCTTTTATTTATATTTTTTTATTTTACACTCCCTTAATTAAGATATTAGCTTTGTTACTAATCGTGTATATCAGATAACACATTTCATCAAAATGATATAAATAAGAAAATAAATCTAAAACTAATTAATAACCTTGTTGTCAAAGAAGGAAAAGAGTGTGAGCGCAAATAAAAGTAGGGGGAGCATTAATGGGAAATAGAGTGAGTTAGAATAGGCTCAAAACACGAGGAGAAGAAAAGGGCAAATAGAATGTAACTTTATAATTTTACCCCTCGTAATTGTGTCTTGTTATTAGTTTTAATATTGATGGATGGCTAATAATCCCTTTGTCTCCGCCTCCTTTTCCCCGCTTTTCAACTTTGAATGAATAACCCAAATACTCTCTCCGTCCCATTTTACCTATCCCAAATTGAGATGGCACAGCTATTAAGAAAATAATGATTGGTAATGTAACTTAACCACTTTACCCCTCTTAATTGTGTCTTGTTATTAGTTCCAATATTGATGGATGACTAATAACAAGGAGTAATCAATTACACTAAAGGTATAATGGGAAAAAAAATTGTCTTGTCTTGATAAGTAAAAAAGGTCAAATAAAATGGGACATCAAATTAGAAAATTTGGAACGGATAAAATGGGACGGAGGGAGTATGTACTCCCTCCGTTTGCTTTTAGTAATTATTGTTTATTTCTTTATTAAATTTTTATTTTTATTTTTGTATTTTTTTTATATATTAAGAGAATAATTTTTTTATTTATTTTTAATATTAATGGACTTTGATCATAAAAATTAAAATTTTTAAAGTTAGAGTTGAAATTACAATGTGTTTGTTCATGAATATAATTGGAGTTATTTAAAAAAAATTTGTGAGAGAAAAAAAATGAAAAAAAGTAAAAATATTTTTTTTTCACTTTTTCAAATATAACTTCAAGTTTTATTTGAAATTCTCATGGTCAAACATCAACTTAGAGTTGTATTTGGAATTCGCATGATCAAGCATCAACTTAGAGTTGTATTTGACATAAAGTAAAAAAAAAAAGCATGGTCAAATGCTTTTTTCTCCAAATTAATTCAAGACACAATAATAAATATCGTTTAATAGATTAATAGGGTAAATAATCATGTTAGTAATTATTTTTAATGAGTGTACAAGTTAAAACGTGACAAATAAAATCAAATAGTGGTATGGGTGTCAAGTGGACTGGGCCGGGTCAACCCAGAATCGGCCCGTGATTTTATCCGGGTTGTGGGCCGGGCCGGATCAGGGCCAAGTTAAACGAGACGATTCGGTTTCGGGCCCAACAGTAAAAATTTTAAAAACCACCCTGAACGGCCCACTTAACCCAACCCGATCCAATCCACCTAAACCTGGTCAAACCCAGTTAAAAATCCGGTCAAAACAGCTAAAAAAAAAAAAAAATTCTTCAATATACACTATATATACCCACCTATATACATTTTAAATACGTTAAACAATATATATACCCTATATATAGTATATACTACATTAGAATTTAAAAAATATATACACATAATACATATACACAACTACACATGTAATCGTGTATACGACTATACGTTAGTTAAATATATATACTACTCTAAATAAAACATATACTACAATATATAAATACACTATATATATAGTTATATACTAATTTATAAAACATATATACATGTATACGTTAAATATATACGTTTATAGAAGATGTATACACATATATACGTACCATTCAATATATATGTACTAGTTTAAATAAAATGTGCTACAATATATATATATACACACACACACTATATATATAGTTATATACTAATTTATAAAACATATACACATGTATACGTTAAATATATACGTCTATAGAAGATATATACATATATACGTATCATTCAATATATATACATACTACTTTAAATAAAATATACTACAATATATACACACACTATATATATAGTTATATACTAATTTATAAAACATATATACATGTATACAT